>NC_056730.1:171339699-171399697 GCF_019279795.1 Protopterus annectens | reverse complement strand
GGATACTTAAACCTCTCTCTACAGGATATGTACCCATAGAATGTTGCACAGCAACATTCTTCCTACTCCACAGGGGTGGGGCCACAAAAGACCCTTGGCATTCATGCTCTACGAACCTGATGAGTCTGATCTGCAAGGCAATGGAGCCAATCATAATGGAAGTCAACAATAAAGACATTGGGAACCTTCACACAATTGAGCACACCCAGTTTGGCTTCATCAAATGCAGATCACGCCTCCTGAACTGGGTGGATTTCTTTGAGACAGTTACCCAGGCTATAGTAGTAAATTAATTGTATGGACTTAAAAGTATCACAAATAGAAGTCCAATACCACAGATGGTAACCAAATAATTTATTCTTTAACAAAATGAGAGCTTTCATCTTGAAAGACAAGACTTCATCAGATAACTTCGTAACAATGTGCTTAATCATTTTATACCATGTGCCATTAATACAATTAAAACCCAATTAAAATTTTAAAGTCATATAGTCCCTTGTTATCCAGGCTACAGATGATTGAAATGAGCTCCACACAGCCCACCTATACCTAGCTAAGGCCTTTGATACCATTCCCCAGTCCGGTGTCATAGATTAACTCTCCAACCTGGGCATTAATCCATACATCACAAGATGGATTGCAAACTGGCTCACAGATAGATCCTACAAATTAAGAGTTGCTGGCTACATGTCAGACTCTACACCAGTAACAACTGGTGTCTCCCAGGGTTCAGTCCTGGGGTCCCTCCTGTTTGGTATAGACTTCTCGAAAGTACATGCCAACACAGGAGGGTTGTGGTTGACTAAGTTTGCTAGGTACTGTAAAGTGTTTGCCATAATAGATTCCCCGGATGACACAAATATTCTCCAGAAGGGACTCTATGAGACAGATGTGTGGTGTCAGAATCATGGCCTCAAGCTCAATGTGGAAGAATGCATAGTAATCCCCTTTGGGGAAAACAAAGTACCCACAAACTACCACATAGGTGTTACCCCCATTAAAACTGACAAGGTAATAAGGGATCTGGGGACATAAGTAGATAGTCATCTTTCCTTTGACAACCATGTTGCCAAAGTGATTGGGAAATCATATGTGGCCCACCTAATCAACAAAGGGTTTGCATCAGGATCAAAAGAGGTAGTGGTGGCTCTCTACTCTTAAGTCATCAGACCCATCATTGAGTACAATGCACCATTTAGGATGTACTCGACTGAGCATAACCAGCAGCTGTAGAGATCACAGAGGTACCTCACCAAGAGGATTACTGGCCTCAAACAGTTGTGTTATGCAACACAACTGGTAAAACTAAATCTGTTCTCTGCTGCATACTTCCTTCTCAGAGGCACACTCTGCCTAACATACAGAGCCATGTCCAACACATAACTGTTGAACATGCTCCATCTACGGATAACAAAATTGAGTCGCACTACACACTCCAGGGATATGAACCTCATCACAACAATGAATACAACATGCTGATGGGATAGAGTACCATCCCAGACACTTGCCTTACTGTGGAACAGAGTCCCAATGTACATGAGACAGAGCCCCTCACTGACACTCTTCAATAGGAACCTTGATGAGTGGATGGGAAACAGACAATTCACACCAGGCATCACATCAGCAGCCCCACTAGAAAGGGGCTTAGGGTACTAACTATTAGAACTAGGGCTTGGGAGACTACTCAATGGGGTGGTGAAAGCTGCACAACTTGCCTAGGCTAATATATGCCTTCGTGAAGACAGTCTACTACGTACCTATGAACCTATGTGACAGGTACATGTCTACAGATAGTAGATGTGTACTTCATTGTACAGTCATGTTGTACAGCAGGCACATGCACCACATACACTGTAATGCTTACAGATACTGGTGGCTCTTATGTACAGTGGGTGAGATGTGCACCTCATGTATTTTGTGCCATTGGGATATGTGCTGGGTGGGACAGTCCTGGATGGCTCCCTGTCATGGTCACCCTCTTACACACATCTCTGCCCACTCATCGTTGGCTTATTATACTGTGTTTCCCCTACATATATACATAGGTAGGTAATAGGCTATCTGCCTGAAGGCATCTATTAGTATAGCCAGAGTGTGCAGCTATCACCACACATGGGGTTAGTTCCCTAGGCCCCTGTGTAGTAGAGCTGATGAAGTGATCCATGGTTTGACAGTTCAGTTTCACATACACTCATCAAGGTTCCTCTGGAAGAGTGTCAGTTAGGGACTCAGCTTAATGTAGGTTGGGGGCCTGTTCCAAAGCAAGGGAAGTCTGTGAGTTAGTAATGTATCCCTCCAGCATGTTCTATTTATTGTTGTGATGATGATATCCTTAGAACATGTGGCACAGTGAGCTTGGGTTTACTTCAGATAGCACATGTACATCAGTTCTTCATTGGACATGGACCTGTCTGTTGGGCAGAGATCGCCTGAGTAGACAGTAAGCAATAGAGTACAGATTTAGTTAAATTCAGTCTTGTTGCATGGGCAACTGTTTGAGGCCAGTAATCCTCTTGTTGAGGTACTTCAGTGGTCTTTCCAGCTGCTGAAGGTGCCTAGTCAGATTCATCGCAAGTGTGCCGTGATACTCTCTGATGGGTCTGATGACTGATGAGTAGAGGGAACCTCCTTTGACCTACATGCAAAGACCTTGGTAATTTGTGAGAACGCATAGCATGATTTTCTAACCACTTTGTGAATGTGTTTCTGGAAGTAGAGATGACTATCCACATGTGTCCATAGATCCCTTATTATTACCTCCATATTTAGGGTGTTGGCACCTATGTGGTATTTGTATGACTGTAGCTCGAGACAATAATTTTGACACCACATCTGTTTGACTGAGACCCTTTTTAAGGATGTCTCTGTTGTCCCAAACATCGATTATGACAACCTTTTTGCAGTCATCAACAAACTTTGCTAACCATAGCCCTCGTGTGTTTGACTGTATTTCTGAAAAGTATACACCAGACAGGAGGGGTCCCAGGACTGAACCATGGAGGACAGCAGTTGTTACCAGCTTGAACAGGAGACCACAGTTCTTAGCTTTTGGGATCTATCTGTGCCCCAGTTGGCAATCCATCAGATGACATACGTGTTTATGCACAGGTTGTTGATTTTGTGGATACGACATGTGTGTGGAATGTTGGAAAAGGGCTTTTCAATGTCTATGTAGGCTGTGTGGAGCTCATTTCATTGATGTATGTCTTGGGTGACTGCCTTGAAAACTATCTAGCAGGTTTAGGAATCATGATCTGCCACTGACCAAACCAAAATTGGTAGGGTTGGGTGTTTGTAGGCTCCCAATAGCTCTGTTTATTAGTTCCATAATGATGGACTCCATGGCCTTACAGATCAGTCTTATTAGGCTTATAAGACAATAGTTCCCATGGTCTGTTGTGCACCAACACTTGTGGAGCATGCCAAATGTTGCTGTAACCCATTCAACAGTTTCATATCCTGTACAGAGGGTGAGTCTCCACAGACTGTTCAGGTGCAGGGTCTGTTTTTTTGGAGTTCACATATGACACAGCCAGGGAAACCATGTCATCCCATAGACGCCATGTTTTTATGTTTGGATAGAGCTGTTTAACTATTGTATATGTCATTTCTGGGTTTTCACAATCTCCAGGTATGGTAATGGGTCCTTTTGTCAGTGAGAGGAGGGTAAATATGTATGAACCTGTCTGACAAGATGTTGGCAATGTCAGTCATGTACATGTATTCATTTACACTTTGCACTGACTCAGAACATATATGAGTTTACATTGATATTTATTATATATATAACGAAAGAAAGCTTCATGGTTCTCTATGGACTCTTTGGCAATATTTTTGCCAGAAAATGGCTTGGATAATGTTAGGAGTGCTCATTGTTTCTTGATGATACTGTTTGGAGATTTATTGATCTTCTTTGGATTTTCACTTTCTTTGAACAACTTAAGTACTTGTAGTACATAGTTTGATTATGACAGGGGTCTAATATATTATATGGGTCTGTTTTCATATCACTGTGTGCGCAAGGCAGGATTGGTGAATAGTGACAAGTGCCTGGAGTAAGAACTGCAACGGCCAGATATGTGTGGCCCACTGCTGTACTCAGACATGGCCTAAGTGTGTGAGCATGCCCAGTATGACCTTTCAGCATATTGTTGACTGACATTTGCTTTAAGTGTGTGAGCATGCCCAGTATGACCTTTCAGTATGTTGCTGACTGAAATTTGCTAAATTTGTTTAAGTGTGTGAGCATGCCCACTATGGGCATATATACTATATGTGTGTGAAAAATCAAGTTGGTTTTTACTTCAGGGCTCACCTTTGTGTTTTACATCGACAGGAAGCACGCTGTGCCTGCAGGGCTTCCATGAGTCAATTTGCAGAGACTTATCAACATTTCTACATACAGGGGGGACAGCTATTATTTGTACATTTCTACCTGGGGGGGCACACCTGATTGTTACTGTGGGTGTACATAGGATGAAGGGTACACCTGATACTTATACACATATGCTAGGCTTGCACTGCTATGTAAGGTACTCCATTTCAGTCTGTACTGTTGCCTATCGTACTGACTTGAGGCATACCACTGTACTACAGACCTTAGCTTCCAATTACATGCATATTAGTTTGTGACTTCATAGCCTACCCAACCCACATCACACTGCCTGGCCTGCTGTTATCTGTCTGCATAGGCCTGGGGGGATGTTACTCATATGCCTCTTCAGAGGGCATGATACAGCATTTGTTTGTGTTTGCATTTGTCTACAATTGTCCTGCTGGCTGTGACTGTTAGATATGTGACCCCCACAACTGGTATGTGTGAGTGACTTAAGTTGTGTCTGTGCCAGTGAAATGCTGTCATA
Source organism: Protopterus annectens (assembly GCF_019279795.1). Lineage (NCBI taxonomy): Eukaryota > Metazoa > Chordata > Ceratodontiformes > Protopteridae > Protopterus > Protopterus annectens. The sequence continues at coordinate 171,394,835 of NC_056730.1, read as the reverse complement.
GCTTAGTGGTTCAGTACTGCAACTATAGTGCACAGTATCCTAAGTTTGAGCCCTGTCACTGCTTTTTATTTTCCTGCTGGGCAGACCTGACTGGTTAAGGAACAGTAAAGCAGGTGCGAGTGTGTTTACCTGACTTTGCTCAACTTTGCTCGACTTTGCCCAACATTGCCCAACTTTGCCCGATGTTGCGCTGGTTAGCACGGTGCGCAGCTACACGCAATTGTATTTAAATATGCTCAATACTGGTAAAATGTGCTTAGCAGTGCTTTATATTGCTTAAAATAGGGACTCATGCCTCAGGTGGTGCTGCAGGGCTGCCTATGTTGGATGCACATATTACACTCCCTATACATGTTTGAAAGCAGGTAGTGTCAAGTTAGGCATCCCTTTTACTGTATGTGCGAGTCAGAGAGAGGTGTCATTTCCAGAGTTCCTACTGAGTCAATGTATGTGCTATGCGTTGCCTCTTTGCCAAGGCCAGGGCATACTGGGCACGCCTCCTTCTGCCTACTGGGGCAGGCTCAGGTTGTTCCTCCTCTGAGTCACGCTATGCCTGTGCATGCCTTGGCAATGGTGGGGGGCTGTTTGGCCCTGCCCCATGTTGTTCCTGCTGCAGCTGTTTCCACAGGATCATATTGTGTAGCATGGCACATACCATGACAATTTGGGTACATGTAGTTGGTGAGTACTTCAAGGTTCCACCAGATGTGTCCAGGCACCGTAACCGTGACTTGAGCATCCCAAACACACACTCAATTATGTTTCTTGCTTGTGCTTGTGCCTCATTATGAAGTTCTTGTTCGGGTGTGTGTGCATTTCTGATGGGTGTCATCAGCCACGGCTCCAATGCGTATCCAGCATCCCCCACTAGGTGACCATCAGGGATGTCCCCACTGGCAAATCTCTGGTACAGCTGCATCAGATGCCAGATATGGGAATCGTGATAGCTTCCAGGGCAGTCAGCACACACATTCATTATTATACCCTGGGCATCACACACAACCTGGCAGTTGATGGAGGGGAAGCCCTTGCGGTTGATGTAGACCCTACCCTGCTCACCGGGTGGTGCTTTGATGTGTATGTGCGTGCAGTCTATTGCACCCACTACCTCAGGGTATTCTGCTATTTGGTGGAAAAGATGCATATTGCTGGCCAATGCCTCATAGGAATTGGGGAAATATATGTGCTCACTGACATGTGCTGACATGGCATCCAGGAGCTGGTGCAGTAACCTCAATGCTGATGCCTGTGAAATCCCCATCATATCACCAGTTGGTCTCTGGAAGGTACCCGCAGCTAGTATTCTTAGGTCAACACATACCTTGGTATCCACTGGGATGGGTTCCCCTCTGTTGGTTCTGTGTGTGAGGTATGGCCGGCACAGCTCAACAATTTGCTGCAGGAGGTCTCTGTCCACCCTATAGCGCTCCACTATCTCCAGCTCATGTAGCCCTTGGTAGGTTACCCTGGGTCTGTACACTCTTCTCCGTCTCCTCACTGTGGGTTGCTCAGCAGCATTCACAACATCACCACCCTCAGCATCTTTGTGGTTTATGATAGCAAGAGCAGCCCCTAACATTTTGTCTGACTTTAAAGTTTTTAAGCTTTCCCTCTTTGTATACTGCAGTGTTGCAGAGTTCTTGGGAAAACAGGGAAAAATGCTGTTTTCAGAGTTTAAAGTGCCGGGCTGGTCTGGGCAAGTCTGCTGCCTGTGTAATTGGCTGATTCTGATATATTTCACCTGGCAGCTCTGCTAGTTCTCCTTGGTTAACTTCCTACTACTTCTTTTCCTTCCTTTTCCCTATCTGTTTCCGCCCGGGGCAGCACCGCGCAAATGAGCGGACACATGCACACACGCTGTGTGCACGTTTGCAAGAAATTTCAGATATTTTCACGGTGTGCACCTTTGGTTTCTGGTTTTCAAAAAGGGCAACTGTAGACACGCCTCTTGAAATACTGAGCAACTCAGGGCAAACACAAGACACTGTGTTCCAATTAGGTTACAGCCTTTCTGACACACACCCCTCATGATGTTACCTATATTCTACTCTACTACTCACCTACTCCTACACTTACACTCTTGGGACATGGCTCACATGCTGGGGAAAATTGGGATTCACTATCCTTATCCTCATTTGCATAGGATTGCCTACTAATGCATGGTTACATCTCTCACACTGAGCTTCCCCTCCCTTAGCAACCAGTACTCAATGGCCATGTTGTCTTCAGCATGCCATTCACCTGCATGGCAGGATAAGCTTTTTAGTGAAAATGTCTATTTTTGGCTATTTTTACATTATTTTCTTGTTTTTTAAAGCGCCACACATTTGCGCGGTGCTGTGCTACGCTTAAACATCGGAGATCGGGGAAAAAAGTTAGATTTTAATAATTTTAAACATTTATAAATGCCAATGGCCTTATATTTGGCCATTGGCATGCTTCCTCAACTGTATGCATCCTTTATTTGGAGCTGTCATAGCTCCGTTTAGATATTTGCAGAACTGTACTCCGTTACCAATGGAGTACATTTCTGCAGATAACACTAATCTTCCATGGACAGGTTAGTGTTTCCTGGATTGCAAATTTACCTCATTTGCATAGCTTTCATCCGCAAATGAGGTAATTTGCATACCATGACACTGTCCGTGCAAGAGTAGCTTTAGCAGCTCTCATGCATGCCCCTGCTGGCTGTACCTGGATCATACGGCAGACATATTGCCTCCATGAGCTCCTACACTCTTCTTGCACTCCGTGCAAGCTTTCGTAAATATGGCCCGGGGAATTTTTAAATATTTTGATGGTATAATTAATAAAATTAGTAATAAACATAAATTTTTGAATAAATGGGTAATAATATAAAGAAAAGGCTAGAAAATGGAAATAAAATTAACAATTCTTGCGCACGACCAATGATGTTTCAATGTGGTGCATGTAGTCAGTGTAAGTATATTAATGTGGGTAAACATATGGTGGGAAAATACTCAAATAAATTCTTGTGTTTTTGACAACATGTGGACTGATTTTTTTTATTTATTTTATTTAATCAGTCTCAGGCAGTACGCAGCTTGTTTTTTTTCATGTTGCATAACTTATAAGCAAGGGTGTGGCATCTAAGCCCAAGGATGTCAACATTCTGCTGTACTCAGCCCACATCAGACCAATCATTGAGTACAACACCACCTTCATTATATACCTAAGTCGTTACATGCAACAAATGGAGCATCCACAGAGGTTCTTCACAAAAAAGTATGCAGGGCATAAAAACCATGTAATATATGTCAAGAAATAACGTAGAATCACCAACTAGTAAATCCACAAACACGGTATCGGACCCTAGGTAACATATGTGCCATCTCAAGTTCCTGTCTCTATACTCTGTATTCTACCTGTTGCGGAGAAGTGATCTATGCCTGAACTACAACGCATCCTCTGATCCAACTCTGATTGAGCTGTTGCACATTTGCAAAACAAATAGCATCAGAATTACCTGATCTATGGACAAAACCTCAAGTGCAACATAAATAGGATGTGCTTGAGGGACAGGTATATGTCTCAGATGTTAGATCTTCTGTGGATCAGGCTTCCCATCCATGTCTTGCAGAGCTCTTCCCTAACCTAATGCAGTCATAACTTGGACCAGTGAATGGAGAATCAGAAATTTACCCCTGCTCTAGCACCTATGTCTCTAATAGATGCAGGCAGCCTGCAAATACTTGACCATCCATGGCCAATTCTACAAATACCCTATAAAACAACCCTGGAGAATCAAACTGCCAGATATATTTGAGACACAAGATTGAAAAAGGCCACCTGGGGTCAGTTAACTTAGTAATCATCTATGATTTTGCCAGGCTTTACTGGAAAAGTTCACCACAATCTGCCATAGACTGCCATGAGGGCAAATGTTACTGTGTTTTTGCTTTCTTGTAGGTTACATTGTGTCATTGCCTTCTTCTATTTTGTGTTGTGTTTTCTTTACACTGTGCTTTAATTGTATTCTGCTTTAAGTCTGCATATTTAAACTAGGAAAGAGGCCAGAGCTGTGTCTAGCTAGTTACATAGAAATTATTTTTCCCCCATCCTGGTGCTGTTGTGTTTTCAAACTCATCTGTCTCTCTAGTTGCCCTCCCATGTTAATTTGATCACATATTTCCTTCCATCTCCTCTTTCATTGGCTATTGTCAGTAAGCACAAAATTATCATTTTGTGAAGATGCTCCCTTTGAGCTATTTAAATTTATTGGCCATCCCACTGTATTCTACAGAGCCAAAATACTAAGTACCCACCCCCTTCCAGTCTATCTTGCTCCTTTAAAATTAGTGGTTCTCCCTTTTGATTGCTAAAGCTTAAGTCACACCCCCTTTCATATCTAACTGCTTTGTGTACAATGCAGTTTTTAGGATATCAACCCATTTTTCCATCTTACCTTGAAAATCTGCAATATCTTGTCCAAGACCAACAATTATTTTAAACCCACATTCTGCCTCTCAGTAGTCATCTTGGGATTAGTGCTTCTGTTTTGCTCCTGGTGAGAGAAAGAGCATAGGGACATTATCTTCTAGAGACTGATGATCACCACAAATTATAACATCTGCTTCATAGGTGCCAGCTTAGGATTTGTGCTTGTATTTTGCTCCTGGTGAGAGAGAAGGAACAACAGGTATTGATTCCTGACTGTCTCTGACTGGGCAGTGAGTGTCTGTGTGGGATCTTCCTGACTGGTCTGGTTGCTATTCAAGGTATCTATCAGAAAAAAGCTACAATAACCCTATAGAGCCTTGCATCATCTGGGAAAAGACCATTGATCATTAAAAGCCTGTGGCCTGCTTCTCATCCTTGGGTTGGTGCTATTGTTTTACTGCTGGTGAAAGAAGCAAAGAGACATTATGTCCCATTTTTAGCTTCACTGATACTATTTTCTCAATATATGCTGATACTTTTGATGACAAGCTAGGCAGGATTTCAATTGTGTATTCTATGAGGTAAGACCCAGAGGCCAGTCCAGTGGTCAGACCAGCAAGAAGAATTGCAACAGCGATGCAGAACAAAGTTAAAGCCCAATTGGATAAAATGGTGTAATGGTGCAATTTGTCCAGTTACAGAACCAAATGAATGGGTATCATCTATGGTAGCAACTCACAAAAAAGGCTCAGATGAAATCAGAATATGCATCTACCCAAGAGACTTGAATAAGGGATTGAAAAGACCTCATCATCCCATGCGAACAGTTGAAGAAGTCACAACTCCAATACAGAATGCCACTGTATTTTTCTTCTTGGATGCAAAAAGTTCATTTTGGCAAGTAATTATTGATTGCAACTCTTCACTACTGACTGGATTCAGCACCCCATTTGGAGGATATAGGTTTTTCTGGATGCCACAGAGCTTTTCAGATTATCCTTGTGACATAATAGTAGAAGATTTATTAGTCGGAGGCAATGGTGAAGTAGAGCATGACAGAAACCTCCAGAAAGGTTTGGACAGAGCACCTCAAGTGAATTTAAAACTCAATCCTCTAAAGTGCAAATTCAGACTATCAGAAGTTGCATATATAGGTCATTTGTCTACCAGTTCTGGGTTATGACCAAACCCATCTAAGCAAGCAGCTATTCTTGAGGTGCCTGCTCCAGATAATGATTAAGCTCTACAGCATTTCCTTGGTATGGTTAACCATTTGGGCAAATTCATACAAGATTTCAGTGAATTAACAGCATGTTTGAGAGAGCTAACACACAATAATGTTGTATGGTCATGGCTGGAACAGCACCAGAGAGCATTTGATGATCTTAAACAGAAAATTCCCAACTCACCTACACTAAGGTATTATAATGTCAATAGACCAGTTACTCTTTCCTGTGACTCCTTAAAGTTTGGTCTCGGCACAGTTGTTCTTTAAGAGGGTAGACCAGTAGCATATGCATCTAGAACTCTTACTCAAATAGAAATGCAATATGCTCAGTGTTTGCATGTTTCAAGTTTCATGATTATATTTATGGTCAAGATATCCAGATTGAGACTGATCATCAATTTCTACTTATTATCTTAAATAAGCCTATGCATTCTGCTCCAGTAAGCTTGCAAAGAATGATGCTTAAATTACAAAAGTATAACTTGAAAATGATCTATACAAACAGCAAACTTCTTTATCTGGCTGATACCTTGTCTAGAGTGTCCAGAAACACAACAGAACAGTTTGATGTAGAAAATTTTGACTTTGAAGTCATGGAAGTGCATCATTTTTTGACCACAAGATTTGATGAGCTGAGAGATCATACAAAGACTGATCTTGTTTTGCAAAAGCTCAACCCCTACATCCAGGTAGGATGGCTGTCCAAACAATCAAGTGTACTTCCTGAAGTGTAACCATATTTTCTTACAGAGATGAATTGTTGATTGAAAAATGACATTATTTTCAAAGGTCCTAAAGTTGTTGTTCCTGGTTTCTTACAATGTGAGTATATCCAGATTTTGCATTGTGGTCATCTAGGGTCCAAATCTATTAAAAGAAGAGGCAGAAGACAGGTATTTTGGCCTTCTCTAGCAAAAGACATTGACAAAGTACTTTCTACTTGTTCACTATGCAATAGTACTAGATCACATTTGCAAAAAGAGCCACTTCAGCCAAGTCAGATTCCTAAACTCCCTTGGTCAACAGTTGCCACTGACATATTCGAGTGGAACAATAAGCATCACTTAGTGTTGGTCGATTCTTATTCAAACTGGTTTGAGACTGATTTGTTACCCAACCTAATGTCTACTTCACTGATTACCCTGCTGAAACGTCTTTTCTCAGTACACAGAAGTCTGCATAAGCTGATATCTGACAATGGTATGCAATTTACTAGTCAATTGTTCCAGAGATTTGCAAGAGAATGGGACTTTGTACTTGTTACCAGTAGTCTTGAATATCCTCAGTCAAATGGTCTAGCAGAATGTGAGGTATAGAGTGCAAAGCAATTACTAGAGAAGTCAAAGTGTGACAATACCAATGTCTTTTTGAACTTACTCAATCTCAGAAACATACCCCGTGACGATATACTTGTCTAACTTGCTCAAAGACTTCTAGCAAGGTAAACCAGAACAACACTGCCTACCATTTCTAGTTTTTTGAGGCCTAAAGCTAAGAATAACAGAACAATCAAAGTCCAACTACTTAGAAAACATTATTTTCAGAAGTCCAGTTATGATAAGATGAGCAGATTTCTTCATTCCTTGAAAAAAGGAGAGAGTGAGGATACAAACGGTGAAAGGTTTCGACTGGATTGGTCAAGTGACAGGTATATGTGCCAAACTGAGATCTTATGTTGTGAAATCTGATGGTGTAGAGTACAGGAGAAATCGCAGACATCTTCTTCCTGTATCAGAACCAATATCACAGCAGTGTTCCTGTGATACAGACTCTGAATCTCAGAGCAATCCAAACAATGTTCCTGTTGCAGAACATGTCTTGACTCCAGTTTCCATTCCCGATAATGTTTCTGAAATTCCCAAGACTGAACATTCAGCAGAGACAGTTCCAGCTGCTAACCCTCATTCCAGATTTTATATCACATGTATGGCTGCATCTCTAAGCCGAGTGTGAAATACACAGCAACTTGGATGTGATTGTCTGTATATCTTTAGTTTTGTATAATTGCATGTCAGAAAATTATTCTGTATTTATTGCATGCCAATCAATGTCACAAATGATGCTTAACTTATTTCTCAAACAGGGAGGACGTGGAATATATGTGTGTGTGTGTTTGGTACCTTTAAGAAATATTTCAAGGACTGAACGTGCATATAAATACCAGGCACATGCTATCTCCAGTGCCATTCTGAGAGTGCAGCCAGAGAGTGAACATGAATGAGAAATAGTCTATTTGTAAGCCTAAGTTAAAGGTATTTACCTCATTTCCTGATGTGTTTGTATGTAATAAAGCTGCTTGAACATAATCCACACTGGTTCATCTCTTCCATCCTGCCAAGACAAGTGAGATGAACGACAATAACCTCTTGCTGTGAAGCAACAATGCTAACCACTGTGTCGCTTGTCTTGTACACACTAAAAGGATGATGAGGCTTGGGTGTTTGTTTAAGTAGTTTGTTGCATACATGCACATCAGGAGGGTAGGGAGGAACATTAAACCTAAGTGAACTATCTAACTAGCTGACTACTACAGTCATGCATGCTCTCACTCTGGCTAACCAAGTAATGTTGACCATTCCACTCGATGATATCTGTGGCTACTGTTGACCATGGTAGTTAAGGAATCTGGCTTAACTGAAGTGGTTATTTTTGGTGATGCAGCTTTATACATACTGAACAAGATGAAAGTACTTTCAAGATATTTCTTGACATAGAAGTCCAAAATACTAGTTCTCTTGCCCTTCTTTTGGTAGAGGCAGTTGCTGGGTGGCCATGATGTAAGATCTTAATGTACTCTTGTTGCAAGGGTTTTGGAACAATCACTTTAAGACCTTTCATGATGATACCACTGTCTGACAAAATCTCATCTCTGTTTGGAAAATACTGCTGCACTTCTACTGATAAACAAGATTGCTTTGAAGGCCATCCTTCACTGATAAAGATGTTTAGCTTCTGAAAAATTGTATCTGAAGCTGTGTGAGTTCTAAGCTCATCAAGATGTGTGGAAGAAAAATTTCTCACTTCCATGACCCTGAAATCAAGTTGCTCATTGTTATGCTGTTCTGTGTTTTTTTCTCGGAGATTTGGATAAGGTATCAATGAGATAAAGAAGTTTGCCTTTTGTGCAAACAATATTGCAATTGTACTTTTGCAATTTGAACATCATATATTTGCAATTTGGCAGGAGATCATGCATTGGCTTTCTCAAAATAGTAACTAGAGGTTGGTGGTCAGTGTTGATCTGGATAGGTTGACCATAAATGTAATGATAAAACTTCAAACATGCAAACACAATTGCCAAAAGCTCTTTCTCAATCTGGGCATATTGCATCTAATTTTGGATAAGAGTTCTTGAAGCATAGGCTACTGGTTTACTCTCTTGAAGAATGACTGCATCTAGACCAAACTTGGAAGCATTACAGGAAAGAGTAACTGGTTTGTGAACATAAGATCATAGGACATTACTAAGCTAATGGCTCTGGGGCCCTTACAAGTCTAGCCGAGAGTTTATCCCCAAAAGAGAAACCTCAATCAGCACCTGTCAACCCTGTTAATGAGGGACACAGGTTGAACCCCTGGGACAAATTTGTGGTTGCTCATCCAGTCATCAAGGCTGCACTTGAAAAGGGTCAACAACATACTTTGTTTGACATGTATGGGGAGTCTATTCCAGAGATGGGGTAGCCTTTGGGAGACAAGCCTCCAGCAAGTTTTGTTAAGTCACATATTAGATTTAAGCCTTTTGATTGGGTACTATGTGAGCAGTTAGACTTATGGATATGGAGCATCTCTAGTAGAGCAGGATCTGAGATTGCATTGTAGGTGAGACATAAATCACCTCTGAGCAATCTGTATGATACAGAGTAGAGTGATAGTGATTTGAGCCTGTCCACATAGGACAGGTGTTGGAAGCCATGGATTCTCTTTGTGAGATATTTCTGTGACCTTTCCAGTTGGTGCAGGTATTTGGAGAGGTACATACCAAACGGGACATTGTACTCAATTATTGGCCTAATGAGGAAGAAGTATAGAGAGGTAATAACCTTCTTTTTTCTGTATGCAACCCCTTTACTTATGAGATGAACCAAGTAAGAGGCTTTTCTGACCACTGTTGCTACTTGATGGTCAAATGTGAGTTTGTTGCCAATTTGTGTACCCAGATCTGTCACCACAGGATGTGTGCTTAGGAGGTTGCCACTAATTTGGTAGAACATCATAGTAATTCAGAGTTGGTGTACTAGCAATTTTCTGTTTCAGGACATCAAATACATTTTGGTGTTGATCTGTCCATGACCAAATTGCATCTTTGCATGTCAGTTCTCTTAGTGGTACTGAAAGTTGGCTTAAATCTGAAATGAACTTGCCTAGAAAGTTGACCATGCCAAAAAATTGTTGTAGGGTTTGAACATTGTCTGGAGCTGGCATCTCAAGAGTTGCTGTTTGTTTGGAAGGATCTGGTTGTAAAAGTGAATTGGAAAACAAATGACCAACATAAGTTACTTCTCGTAGCCTGAATTTGCACTTCTTAGGGTTCAGCTCAAGATTCACTTCACACGCTCTTTTCAAAACTTTCTTAAGGGTTCTATCATGTTTGACTTTACCATTGCCTCCTACTAGAATATCATCTACTATAATAGTACATGGCTAGCCAGAATATTTGCTCCATTGCACATTGAAAGACTTCACTGGCAGAATTAATTCCAAATGGCATTCTCAGAAATCTGTACCTCCTGAAAGGTGTACCAAATGTGGTTAGCAATTAAGATTTTCAGTCAAGTGAAATTTGCCAAAATGAACTCTTTGCCTCTAAGACAGAAAAAAACAGTGGCACTGGGCATGAGGGCAGCACCCTCCTTGACTGTGCACATTGGATGATGAGGTCTTTGTAATGCTTTGTTCAAGTATCTTGGATCAATACATATTCCAATATCATCTCAGCTTTTCTTATGAGCTACTGCCATGGAAGATACCCATTCAGTTGGGTCTTCTACTGGACAACTTATTCCTAGCTGCAGCATTTTGTCTAACTCAGCATTGACTATGTTCTGCATAGCTACTAGAACTTTCTGTGCTGGTCTGATAAATGGGCTGACCTCTGGGTCTAACTTCATGGAGTACATAACCGGTAGTTTGCCTAGTTTATGTAAGCATACTCAGAAAATATAGTTTGGGTGAAATTTGAGCTGCTCTCATTCAGGCTTATATGGTGAATGTCTTCATTAAGTGAAATCAGTCCCATTTTCAGTTGTTTCTGAGGCCTAACAATAACTGCACATGTCTCTTGTCTATGTAAAACTGCAAGGCATAGCTGTTCCCAGCAAAGTAACATGAAAGCATTACTGAACCTTCAGTTTGAATCTCTTCACCACCATAAGCAACAACCTTCTCACATTTTGCCAAATCAAGTTGTTCTGCAGGTCGTACTCTAGCAAATGTTTCTGCTGATATAACATTTCACTTTGACCCAGTATCTACTTTGAGCTCTATGAGTGTCGGATTAATATGAACAGTACAAAAGATTTCATTTTTTGCCCATAAATGTACCACATTGACTGCTTCACCAAGCACAGACACACCATCAGCATAATTTAGGTTTGCAGCTTTCTAATTGATCAACCTGCCTCTTTGTATACCCTTTCTTAATAAAAGATTGTGTCCTGTTTGATTTATAAAACCTTTTGAAATTATTTCACTTTTTGAAGATTTGCATGGCTAATCAAAAGCTACGCACTTTTCTCATTTGGGTTTGTGATTACAACCACAGTTATGATAGTTGACTATGAGATTTTCTATAGGTTTTGCTGAGTCACTCCTGTGCTTTGCTGCATGTACCTTGGGCCTTACTGAAGTTGCTCTGGGATTTGCTGAAGTTGCTACATGTTTTGCTGTGGAGGCCCATGGTGTGGCCCTCCCCATAGGTCTGCATCTTTTAACCTCATTCTGCATACTATCTACATTAGCTTTGGAAGGTACTGGAAGGCTTGCTTTCTTCATTTGGAAGCATACTTGTGTGCCTTTCTGTAAACTCGTATATCTGACAAATCTCAATGGCCTTGTTCAACATTAAATCACTGTCTCAAAGCAAAATCTTTATTACCATGTCATTATTAATATAACACACAAGCCTGACTTTTATCAACTCATCTTTCAAATCACCAGATCTGCACATTTTAGCCTTATTTCTCAAGTTGGTTATATATGCTAAAAAAGTTTCACCAGGCTTTTGATCTCTTTGATAAAATAAATGCTTTTCTATTGTAATATTTATTTGTGGGTTACACATTTCTCTAAATTTGCATTTTAAGCATTCAGGGTCTTCCCATATTTTAGCCTGGTGCATACACAAATGAATGCTCTCTTTCAATGGCTTCTGAACCAACTAGATTAAGCAGAATAAATACCTTTGAATGTATGTCTTTGTCAGAAAAAGCAGCCTGTATGAAAAATATCACATTCCTGCTCAAACACTCTCCAATTTTATGCAATATTGTTATCAAACACAAGCAGTGCAGGTCTGCAAAATTCTTCTGCCATGCCCACAAATTATAGTAAAACACAATGCAGTCTTGTCCCTTGTAATTATGTACGGACATGCACATACAGCAGGTACTTGTAATAATATTCAAATGCACAACAAGCTCTTTGAAAGACTGTACTTTGTGAAATATTCTATGAAATGACTGCACATTGCAAAATAACTGCACTGTAATACTGCACACACTTGCTAACACTTTGCATACTTCGGATATTTTGGATAGCTTTAGTTGATGTAAAAATGTAGCACAATTTGAATATTGTTTCAAATGTTTTCATACTTATTTTGAATATTTGTATCAATATGTCACAGTTTCGAACATTTCATTTAATAAGAAATTTGTTTTGAGTGTTCTGAATGCTTTGTTTTATATTCATAGTGAAAGAAATCATTTAAGCGAGTTCTAGTACCTGGAATTTGTTTCTGATCTGGTTGGGGTCATTTGAGCAGTTGGGATGATCCACTGCTATATATTCCTTCACTTCTAACTGGTTGCCTCATGGCTGTAACACTGGATCCCATTCTGACACCATGTTGCCTGTCTTGAACATACTAAAAAGACTAGGAGGCTTGGGTGTTCATTTAAGTAGTTTATTGCATACAAACACATCACGATGAATGTCAGGAACATTAAACTTAAACAAATGTCTAACTAACTGACTACTACAGACATGCATGCTCTCACTTTGGCTGCTCACTCAAAATGACACTTTTGCTTGCACGTGCTCAGTAGTTATATGCATGTGCCCACTGATTGAAATGCTTCTTAAAGGTATATTACACACTCTGATTTACACACTGCACCACTGTGCCACCATCTACATTTAACCCAGTTACCTATTCTTATTCCTTACACTCTGTTTTATTAATAATATTTTCCCTCCTTATACCATTGGTAACCAAATGTAAAACACAATATGTAAAAGTATGTATTTGACCCATCTCCATAACATGTTTCCCAAGAGCATTACTTGAATTTAACTTTTTAATATAATATATATGTTGTGTTGCTCTGTCTCTATGCCTTCTTAGTCTTGCCAACACAGAATGCAGTACATTATATGCAAAGAGCTACAAATACTAAATGCAAATACTCATAGTCAACATGATGTGAAAAATAATAAAAACAATCTTCTTAGCAACAGGGTGTATAAAGTTATCAATATTGAAATAAATTGACAATAATTTAATTACATACATATGTATATCCTTTCCTAGTTATCAAATTTTCTACTTGTAGTCCTTGTGGTATCTTATTAGCATAGCTGTCTTCCAAGATTTAATTTATTCTTAAAAACAAACCAAGGCATTAGCCCCACGATACTCTTAATATTTCAGAAAGTTGTTAAAATTGGGTCTATATTAGAACCTCGAATCGTCAGCTCTCTGAACACCTAATGGTTGACCCGTAAACAACGATAGCTGAAAATTGTGAATAGCCACTTCTGCAAATTTTTTCATAGGGAAAAAATTTGCTTGGCTGTTATTGGGAATTTGTCCTTTTCTCCAATGTAGAATAATCTCGGAATTGGTATATTTAGTTGGGGTGTGGGTGTGGGCAAAGCCTCCCACTTTATTAGAGTTTGAAAGTTTATTTGTCTGTTCGCCGACCAAGTGAATTTTTTTCCCTGTGAAAAAATTTGCAGAAGTGGCCATTCACGGTTTTCAGCTTTCCCTGTTTGTGGGTCAATGTTTAGGTGCTCGGAGAGCTGACGCTTGGAGGTTCTAATATAGATCCATTAAAATCATCTAATAGTAAATTTGCAATTACTAGTACAAGACATAACATAAAGGAGAAATATATTCCTATTTTTGGTACTATCAGTTCCTATGTTATTATTAACTTCTCTAGTCACATTAAAATATAGATGCATAGGACTATTACATAAAGATTTTACATCAGTTAAAGCCCTATCTGCATCCTTCAGATTGTAGCCAAGTTCCAAAATCATCAGACATCAGTAAAGCAGCTGTGTCAGACTTCATGTCCATGTAAACTACTATTGATAATCGACAACATTTCCCCTTCAAGATAATCCTATAAATATAATTAGAATGGATGTTTCTACAGTGAAGAGAACAATTCCTGTTAACATCTTTCTTAAAACTCTTAGTGCGCAAAGTACCTTCACAGTCTTTAAAATGCAAATATCTGAAAAGTTTATTACACTATTAGAAGAATTAACATCAAAACTTGAATAAGAAGTACTAGCATTAAGATAACGAACAGACTGTTCCAATTGACTTATAACAGAACCTCATAACATAAGATTATCATTCACAAATCTAGAATAAAAAGAACAAATATATATACATTCCATGTTTAAAAATAACTCTGGACTCCCAGTCAAGCATTGCAAGATTCATAGACAACGTAATGACATGAGTGCTCATCAGATGTAGCTACAGTCTAAATGATGGGTGTTATGCATACTTTTAAATTTTGTGTTTTACAGCTAATGGCATAAGGAGGGGTGATATTATTAATAAAACAGAAAGTAAAGAATATAAATGGATAACTAGGTTAAATGCAATATGCTCACTGGGAAGGAATGAAACTTGTCTTTTAAAACCAATTTTACAGTTGAGCAGCTTACATCATTGATCATATGACATAATATGTTTATTTAAGTATTTAAGAGTTTCTGTGCAAGATTTTGAAATACATGACAAAGCATTCTTTATATGTGAAAGCAATGCTGTAGCTACATAATCAGCACCCTGGGCCAGTTCCACAAGGCAGTGCTCCACCTCCGATAGCTCATCAACTGAAGAACAAAAAAAAAAAAAAGAAAAAAAGAAAAAGCACTTCCCTGTAACAGGATCATAGGATCGTAGGAGATTACTAGGCTATTGAGCAGGAGGTCATTTTAAGCCTAGTTATTTAATCCCAATGTAATACCATAGAAATATTAGTCAATACCCAACATTGCATTTAGTGATGATTACCCCTAATGATAATCAACAAAAGTTCCCCGTCAAAATAATCCTATAAATATAATTAGAGTGCATGTTTCCACAGTGAAGACAGCAATTCCTCTTAACATCTTTCTTAAAAATCTTAGTGGCATAAGTACCCTCAAGGTGCATTCTAATGGCTGGATTATTACAGTTACATCCATGCCCCACCCCAGCTGGGTCTTCCATTAAAGAGCAAAAAATAAATAAATAAATAAAACATTTCCCTGTAATAACCCAGTCATAACACTGTAGTGATCTGATTACTACATTCATTAAAAAAAACAGTTCACTGTTAATTATAATAATCCAATCGCTAATTATTACAGTTACATCTACCTCCTAGCTCCCATGTAGCGCTTCAACTGCAGAGCAAAGGAAAAAAAAAACAGAATGTTGAATGGCTGATTGTGCCCTCCCAACACTTTGCACCTGGGACAATTGCCCCATCACCCAAGCTACGTTTCTGCAGGAAAGCTTGTATTTATTTTATTTATTAAATAATTTCTTGCTTGAACTTTATTGCTTTATTTTATTTATTTATTTACTTATTTATTTTTGGAGCAGTGTGTCTTTTAGAAAGGATTTGTTTCATTTATTTGGGAAGTAATAATTTGTCAGCTCTGAACATTACACCTTCATACTTCTTCCTTGAAAGAATGAGAATGAGACTGTTTTCATATGTTTATACTAGGCTAGTGACCAGTAGGGTTTTTATAAGCCTAGTCATACAATCCAATGTATTCCATGAGTTATTATATTTTAGACATTATCCTAAGGTGTAGCAATTGGGTTATTACAGAAAAAAGTCTGTCAACTAAACTGGATCTCACTTACAATAAAACAGCTAGATTTGCTAGTAATCTTCCATATCGTTCACACAACTGTCTTTCCATACAAAAACTCCACTGGCTAGAATTTCAACATCAAACTCATCCTATCTCAACCTTACTTGACCTACTCTATCATTCACCAGCCCTTAGCCTGTCCTTCTCTCACTACTCACATCTCCTCCTATGCTCCCAGCCGTGAACTCTGTAGCCCTGACCTACACCTCCTCTAAATCTTCAAACCCTCCAAAAATTCAGCAAAATACTTTACAGTCACTCTGTTACCTCTGCTTGGAAAAAACTCACTCTCCATATCTGATTACTCAATACCTTAAACATTTTCAAACCCGCAATTAAGGAATATCTGCAAAACTCCTGGACCTGCCCCTGCAATGATCCTACTTGAATACTAACCCTACCACCTCTGTCATTGTTTATCTTCTCTCTTCTTTCTCTTGGTCTAGCTGTGTGTTATTTACTCTACTACTCTAGCCACTCAGATATTCACTCACAGGTCTGCTCTCAATGTATTGAATCTACTGTCTTTGTCTTCTCTCTTTGTATAAGTGTCCTTTGATGTATTATCTTCCTACAACTTCTTACCCTGTTATTTTGATGAATCATAACCATATTTTGTATGACATAACATCCTCCAATGCATATTGCTTTTTATTTTGTACTATATTTTATATATTTTAACAATCAATACAAAAACTGCATTATTCATATGTAAATACACCTTATACCTACTGTATTATTATTATTATTATTATTATTATTATTTCTATTCTTTTTCTCTGTTATTGGAGCTTTTCTCCTCGGGTCACTGCTGAAAAAGGGTATCTTGCCCAGCCAGACTAATCCAGTTAGCAAATGTCAAATAAATAAATAAATCAATTATTATTTTTTCATTTTTATTTATTTATTTATTTGCACTTCACTGGATGAGCAAGTTGGGGTGGGGGGCATGGATCTACTAACTGCTTCTCTCCATCAAAGACATAAGCTCTAGAGCAGTCATGAATTTCTAATTTTCCATCTATTGATCCAGGTTATGCTTGAATATGGTTAAGGAAAGGCCCTGCTTCACATGGATGGGGACCTTATTACAGAAAATGGAAATTCACTGAGATGCATATTTGTCCCCCCAGACATGTACTATTTATGCTGCAAGCAAAGTTTAAGACCATAGATTTGATGCTATTTGTTCTGTGGATATGCAAAAGTTCCAACAGAGTGGGATTCAACAGTCTGTAGGAAACAGAGTATAGAGATATGGCTTTCAGGTAGTCTATGTAGGAAATTGTATTTACGCCCTGTATTCTTTTTGTGATGAATTGGGCGGCCATGGTGGTGCAGTGGTTAGCATTGCCACCTCACAGCAAGAGGTTCTCCGGTTCGATCCTCGGCTGGGGTGCCTTCTGTGCGGAGTCTGCATGTCCTCCCTGTGGTCGCGTGGGTTTCCTCCGGGTGCTCCGGTTTCCTCCCACATCCCAAAGACATGCTGCAGGTGGATTGGATACTCTAAATTGGCCCTAGGTGTGCATGTGTGTGTGCCTTCTGTGGAAGGTTGGGTGCTGGGCTGGTAACTCGACACTGTAAAACTTCACTGCCAATTAATGTGCGGACATGGTGATCTGCTGTGGCGACCCCTAACCGGGAAAAGCCGAAAGAAGAAGAAGAAGAAGGTTCTTTTTGTGATGAATTCTAAAGACATTCCAATTGTTGCATGTGCCTGGTCAGGTACATACCAAAGGGGCATTATACTCAATGATGGTTATGACATGGGCTGAATACAGTGGCACAATGATTTCCTAGACCTAGACTCCATGGCTTTACTTATAATTTGAGCAACATAAAATTATTTTCTTACTACCCTAGATACATATTGGTTGAAAATCAAGTTCAATCTACATGTGACCCCAAATCCCTGACTACTGGGTCTACTGTTAGAGGGTGTTTTATCAATGATGCAGTTTCCCAGGGTGGCTGCTTTCCCAAAAAGTACTATTATGCATTTCTTGGCATTGAGTTTTAAGCTATGGTTTTGGCACCAGGTATTTGTCTATGATAGACCTTTCTGTAATACATTACCATATTTGGGAATTCTGTGACTGCTCCTAGTTTGCAATCATCTGCACATTTGGAGAGCCAGAGACTCTTGTCAGTGGTCTTGACTTCTGAAATGTAGATGCCAAAGAGGAACAGACTTAGTACAGAGCCCCGAGGGACTGCACTCTTGAATGTGCTCTTTGTAGGGGTTGTCTTACCAATACTAACTTCCTGGGTCCTGTCTGTGTGCCAGATGGCTATCTGGAGTGTTATATAGGGCTTTATGCCTAATTCTGAGTTTGTTTATAATACCTTAATGGGGTATTGTATCAAATGCCTTATCCAGATCAAGGTAAGTAGTATGCATCATTTTCCCTCAACAATTGCCTTGTTGGCCTTCTTAAAGAAGTCTACCAGAACCTGCCATTGACAAAACAAATCTAGGTTGGGCCCAGTGTCTAAAGGTTTCTTGTGTCATTGTTAATCATTTCCTTGATAAACCATTCCAGAGCTTTGCATATGAAACTATTCAGATGAATGGATATGCAGTTTCTGGGATCCGTTGACCGTCTGCCTGTGTGCAGAGGGTTGGCCATTGCAGTCCTCCATTCCCATGGCAGAAAGCCTGTTTTGTGGCTCCAGTAGCCCTGATGGGTTATATTTCAGGCTGTTCAAGAAGCATCATGAAATATTATTGGGACTCATTAACGCTGTGTTTTTTGCCTCACTGTATATAACAAGGACCTGCTCCCTATTGATAGTTAGGGAGATTATACTATGAACTTATGAGAGTGGTGGAAGTTGGAGCTGAATTTGATGACCACTAGATTACTATATCTCCTGGCTCTGTAAATCTGGCTCCAATGACTACTAAGTTGGCACACTGTTGTTTTGAGCTTTCTGACATAGCTAAAGAAGCCTTATGGTTGTTGGCCTGGGAAGTTATCTTTACCTTGAAACTGGTTTTCTTGGATTTAAGTAGCCCTATTTAGTTTGATGACAAAGTTTTTAATTTTTGCATGTTACACCTCATAATTTTAGCTATGAAATTTTCTTTTATATACAATCTTTTTAATTTAGGGTACTATTAGGGTGGTTTATTTTTTGAGTTTCTTTTGAGCTTACTTCTGAAAGGCGCATCAGCCTCTATGCAGACATTGGCATGGTTATACAGAGTTTTTATGAACAATTTCACATAGGTTGTTGTTATCTTGGTTTGGAACGGCTTGCAATTTTGGCAGGTTATCGAGTAATAAAAGTAGTTTACCATGGAATAGTTCCTAATTGTTACATAATTTACTGGGGTTATTGAATTGATTTTTATTTAGAAGGAGAAATTTTGTGATTTAACCTTACCAGAGAGGATGCAATATTGGTGGTGGGAAGGGGGTTAAATGTTCTCTCATATTTGAGAGCACCGTGTCCAATATGTTTGTACCGCTAATGGGCATATGCATTATCTGGTATAGGGTGTTTGTTTTTACAAAGTCCAGGAATCTCTGTGCCAGCAAATTTGAGGCCTTATAGGATTTTTAGTAATTAAATTCTCCCATGAGTGTGGTATCTGGTTGAATAGTGAGTGTCTCCAGTAGGTAAGTATAAACTATGGGTTTCATGAGACACAAAGGGTGACCAATGGCTTGCTAGGATATAGTATGGGACTTTGCCTATGGCACTCTGCACATGGAGAAACTCCAATGCATCATCCTGTTTAACCAACCTAGAGGTATGCTTGTTATTGGTATAGATCTATACACCTCCACTTTTGTTTCTGTCTGTGCAGTTGCTGGTCTAAATGTGTGGAAGGCACTGAAGCCTTGCACTGTCAGGGTACTTTCTGTGGCTTTAAACTGTGTCTTAGCAACTGCACAGTTGTTTGCATTCTCCAAGGTGAGAAGAGCTTCTTGTTTAAGTTCCTGGCATTGAGCAGTACCACTTTTGGATTCCTTACAGTTAATTTTGTTGTTATCAGAAGGTTTATCAATTTAGCATTACCTAAAAAAGGTTTTATGGTGGAGGACAGCATTTTAGCCAATCTATGAAAGCCTAGAGGGGACAGGTGCAGACAATCCTTGTCAAAGCAACATGGTTAAAGGATATCATCCCATGCTGACAAATATTGTATCCCTTTAGTATGACACCAGAAACAAATTCAATTAAAGTCAATAGTCGTTTGTTCATATTGTGGCATCATCTTTGGTGAAGGTAGAGTGATGTTCAAATCTAGGTACATACCAGCCTGAGACACATATTCTGAGAGGTCTATAATGCTTTTCTTCATATAGCTTAGGGAAGTACACCTCAGGTCATTTACACTTTCATGGCTATGACTGAATTATAACAGTGGCTGTGGTGCAGTGACATGTGTGCATGCATAACTTGGCAGATCATGGCTCCTGATAGGAAACTCACCATTATCTTCTCTTTGTTCAGTTTGATTAGTGGGGCATGAGTACATTATACAATGGACCCCTATGACTAGTGTCCAATGTAGTGCGTTGGCTTGCCTTAGGGGCTTTGTATTTCAGGCTCCACTGGATGTGGTTGTATATGTAGTGTTAGATGTTGCTTCGGTTGCATGCATTTGGGTTTGCTGAGGATAATTTTTGTAGGTGGAATGTCTTGGAACTCTTTGGGGTTCAGGAAGATTACATTAAGTGCCTCAGCATAAGTTGGTCTATGTGTGAGGTGTCTACTAAGTGTGGTGATTGTAGTGTGTGTGTGTGTGTGTGTGTGTGTGTGTGTGTGTGTGTGTGTGTGTGTCTGACAATCTAATTGTTATTATGTGTGTTCGTACACAAAGGTTTTGCCTTCAGTGACATTGTGGACTTACATCTCTTATAGGTTCATAGGTTCATAGGTTCATACTAGGCTATCTGCCCGAGGGCATTTACAAGCCTAGCCCATAGTTTTGTGGCTTACGCCACCCCTTTAGTATGGGGAACTATACCCATTATTTTGCTGTGCCTCTGTTGAGCAGTGACACTGAGGTAATCCCTGGGGTATATCTGCGATCTCCCATCCATTGGTCAAGATTTCTCTTGAACAAGGCCAGCGAGGTGCTCTGCCTCACATATACCGGGATTTTATTCCACAGCATAGGGAGTCTTTGGGTGATGAATCTATCCCTCCAGCACGTCCTATTAATAGCCGTGTCGAGGTTTAAGTCTCCGCCCTTGTGGCTCTGACGGATCTAGATTTTTGAGGTGAAGCATATTCATCAAATCTGGGTTTGACATGGCCTTGTATGTTAGGCAAAGGTCACCTCTGAGCAAGCGGTAAGCGACTGAATAGAGCTGGAGTTCTTTCAGTCGGGCAGCATAGGACAGATGTTTGAGACCCTTTATCCTTTTGGTGAGGAACTTTTGTGGCCTCTCCAGCTGCTGCAAGTGTCGGGTCAGATACATTCCGAATGGGGCATTGTACTCAATCATTGGTCTGATGAGTGATGAGTATAGGGAGACTATGACCTCCCTTGATCTAGATGAGAATCCCTTCATGATAAGGTGGGCAATGTAGAAGGTCTTCCTAACTACTTTAGCTACATGGGTGTCGAATGACAGACTACTATCAACCTGGGTCCCCAGGTCCCTGATAACTTCTTCTGTACTCAGTGGATTGCCACCTATTTGGTAGCTAGGTAACCTTGTTTTTCGAAAGGGTATGACTATGCATTTTTGGCATTTAACTTTAGGCCATGGCTCTGGCACCAGTTATCCGTTTCTGTGAGACCCTTCTGAAGGATATCTGTGTCAGATGTGTTTTTACTATGGCCCAGTTTGCAGTCATCTGCAAACTTTGTCAGCCATAACCCTCCTGTGTTTGCTTGTACTTGGAAAAGTAGATGCCAAACAAGAGTGGGCCCAGGACTGAGCCCTGTGGTACACCACTTGTGACAGGCTTTGAGTCTGACATGGCGCCAGCAACTCTGACCCTGTGGGTTCTGTCACTCAGCCAGTTTGCAACCCATCTTATGATGTATGGGTTAACATTTAAGCTGATGAGTTTTTCAATGATACCAGTGGGGTATTGTATCAAAGGCCTTCGCCAGATCGAGGTAGGCTGTATGGACTGCCTTTCCTCATCAATGGCTTTGGTGACTGTTTGAAAAAGTCAACCAAGTTTAGAAGGCATGATCTGCCTTTGACAAAGCCAAACTGGGATGGATCCAAAGTCTGCAAATTCCCTATGTCTTTATTTATGAGGTCCATTATGATCCTCTCCATGGCTTTGCAGATAAGGCTTGTCAAGCTAATGGGCGGTAATTTCAGGGTCGGTGGAGGCACCTTTGTGAAGTGGGACCACAGTTGCAGTGCCACTCCCTGGAGTATATCCAGAGGTAAGACTATGATTAAACAGCTGTCCTAGCTGTGGGTTTAATTCCTCATTGAGTTCGTGGAGCACACAGCCGGGGACACCATCAGGTCCCATGGATGCTGTGTTTTTGCTTTGGAGAGAGCAGTTCTCACTTGGGCATTGGAGATGTTTGGGGGCTGCAATCGCTTGGTATAGATATCTCTCCTTTGGGGAGGGGAGAGAAGTTTGCACTGAACCTGTCAGCCAGTATGTTGGCAATGTCTGTAGGATCAGTAATCTTCACATCATTTTGAACTAGTTCTGAGCATATCTGGGAGTTTCCTCCCAGGTTTCTTTATAGCTAAAGAAGGCCTTATGATTGTCTTTCGAGTCTTTAGCTATTTTTCTCTCAAAATTTGCTTTGGATGATTTTATGAGAGCTCTTAGTTTTTTACTTATAGTGATCAAGGGTGTCTTACCTTTTAAGGATTTTGCTCTATCTTGTAGTAGCTTGTAGTAGCTTCCTCCTTTTGTTGTAGAGTTTGTTTATGGCTGGGGTCCACCAGAGTGGACGCTTGCCTTTTATATACTGTATCTCTTTCTTTAAGGATTAAGTGGATGTCAGTGAATGTGAGACAATTGGTATATTGTTTCAGGTTACCCATATCCACCAAATTGGCTGCAGATAAATTGGGGAAGTGCATATCCATGATGTCAGGTCTTTTATTAGGTGAACTACAAGGGTGTGGTGCAGGAGTGGTTAACTGGGGGCTAACTAAGGATGATTTTGGGATTAGGAGACTAGGCTAGGCTATATAATATTACATTTAAGGGCAGTGCTCCTCAATGTACAACATAGTTGGTCTATGCTCCTTAACATGCAGAACAGTTGCTCTACATGAACTGAGTAACCAGGTACAGCTTCAAAGATATTTTATGGGGAAACTTCACTTTCTAGGTATCTGCATCTATACAGGGCAGTGCTAAATGCTGCTGCACAATAAGCAGCTCTGCACAAATGTGCTACATTATATAGGCACTGAAAACACAGCAAACTGACAAATAAGCCCACTGGCCAATAAAACGACCATACTCAGAGCTTTTCTATGTTCATAGGTTCATAGGTTCATAGGTTCATACTAGGCTATCTGCCCGAGGGCATTTATAAGCCTAGCCCATAGTTTTGTGGCTTACGCCACCCCTTTAGTTTGGAGAAACTATGCCCATTATTTTGCTGTGCCTCTGTCGAGCAGTGACACTGAGGTAACCCCTGGGGTGTATCTGCGATCTCCCATCCATTGGTCAAGATTCCTCTTGAACAAGGCCAGCGAGGTGCTCTGCCTCACATAAACTGGGATTTTGTTCCACAGCATAGGGAGTCTTTGGGTGATGAATCTATCCCTTCAGCACGTCCTATTAATAACCATGTCGAGGTTTAAGTCTCCCGCCCTTGTGGCTCTGAGGGATCTAGATTTTTTGAGATGAAGCATGTTCATCAAATCTGGGTTTGACATGGCCTTGTATGTCAGGCATAGGTCACCTCTGAGCAAGCGGTAAGCAACTGAATATAACTGGAGTTCTTTCAGTCGGGCAGCATAAGACAGATTTTTGAGACCCTTTATCCTTTTGGTGAGGAACTTTTGTGGCCTCTCCAGCTGCTGCAAGTGTCAGGTCAGATACATTCCGAATGGGGCATTGTACTCGATCATTGGTCTGATGAGTGATGAGTATAGGGAGACTATGACTTCCCTTGATCTAGATGTGAATCCCTTCATGATAAGGTGGGCAATGTAGAAGGTCTTCCTAACTACTTTAGCAATATGAGTGTCGAATGAAAGGCTACTGTCAACCTGGGTTCCCAGGTCCCTAATAACTTCTTCTGTGTTCAGGGGATTGCCACCTATATGGTAGCTAGGGGTAACCTTATTTTTCCCGAAGGTTATGACTATGCATTTCTTGGCATTTAACTTTAGGCCATGGCTCTGGCACCAGTTATCTGTTTCTGTGAGACCCTTCTGAAGGATATTTGTGTTGGATGTGTTTTCAACTACGGCGCCCAGTTTGCAGTCATCTGCAAACTTTGTCAGCCATAACCCTCCTGTGTTTGCTTGTACTTCAGAAAAGTAGATGCCAAACAAGAGTGGGCCCAGGACTAAGCCCTGTGGGACACCACTTGTGACAGGCTTTGAGTCTGACATGGCTCCAGCAACTCTGACCCTGTGGGTTCTGTCACTCAGCCAGTTTGCAACCCATCTTGTAATGTATGGGTTTACATTTAAGTTGATGAGTTTTTCAATGATACCCGAGTGAGGTATTGTATCAAAGCCTTCGCCAGGTCTAGGTAGGCTGTATGGACTGCCTTTCCTCGTCAATGGCCTTGGTGACTGTTTCGAAAAAGTCAACCAAGTTTAAAAGGCATGATCTGCCTTTGACAAAGCCAAACTGGGTTGGATCCAAAGTCTGCAAGTTCCCTATGTCTTTATTTATGAGATCCATTATGATCCTCTCCATGGCTTTGCAGATAAGGCTTGTCAAGCTAATGGGACGGTAATTTCCAGGGTCGGTGGAGGCACCGCCTTTGTGGAGTGGGACCACAGTTGCTGTGCACCACTCCTGGAGTGATATCGGAGGTGAGACTAATATTAAACAGCTGTCCTAACTGTGGGTTTAATTCCTCATTGAGTTCATGGAGCACACAGCCGGGGACACCATCAGGTCCCATGGATGCTGTGTTCTTTGCCTTGGAGAGAGCAGTTCTCACCTGGGCGTTAGAGATGTTTGGGGGCTACAATCATTTGGTATAGATATCTCTCCTTAGGGGAGGGAGAAGTTTGCACTGAACCTGTCAGCCAGTATGTTGGCAATGTCTGTAGGATCAGTAATCTTCACATCATTTTGAACTAATTCCGAGCATATCTGGGAGTTTCCTCCTAGGTTTCTGACATAGCTAAAGAATGCCTTATGGTTGTCTTTAGAGTCCTTAGCTATTTTTATCTCAAAATTAGCTTTGGATGATTTTATGAGAGCTCTTAGCTTTTTACTTATAGTGATCAGCGGTGTCTTACCTTTTAAGGATTTTGCTCTGTCCTGTAGTAGCTTTCTCCTTTTGTTGTAGAGTTTGTTTATGGCTGGGGTCCACCAGACTGGACGCTTGCCTTTGGTACAAAGAGTCTTTGTTTTGCTTGGGATTGCCTGATCCATGCAGCCCTGCAGGTGCTGGTAGAAGGCATTTGTAAGTGATTCAGCGGTTTGAGTAATGTTAACCGCGGCTCAGGGCCTTAAAGGAGACCACACTAGTCTTTAGAAGTGTGAAGTCGGTTTTGAAGAAGTTCTTTTCTGTGGTTTTTTTCATTTCGGGGGGGGGCGGGATGAGGACCTCCAGCGAGATTAGTTTGTGATCAGATCTCACCAGTGAGGGGTATACTTCCGGCGTTGAACATTGTGCTCCCATGTTCGTGATGATGAGATCAAGTATGTTTTCTCCTCTTGTGGGGATGGTGACTAGTTGTTCCATGGCATTTGAGTTTATGAATTCCAGGAACTTTTGGGCTAGAGTGTTTGGGCTTGAGTAGTGTTCCCAGTCTATATTAGGGTAGTTGAAGTCACCTAGTATGATGGTGTTCGGAGATACATTTATTCCCTCCAGTGTTTTCAGGAAGGCCATATGAGGTTCCTGAGTTTGCGAGGGTGGCCTGTAACATGCTACAAATTGCAGAGCAATCTTGCCTATGGTTAATTGCACCTGGATGGTTTCCGATGCATCGTGCGATGCAACCAATCCTGAGGTGTAGGTGTCCTTGATGAATATGGATACCCTCCTCCTTTCTTGGTATTGTCCGGGTTTTGGGGCGAACGCATGATATGAGGTAAAACCTGATAGTGCTGGGGTGCTCTCAGGAGCCTTGAACCAGGTTTCTGTCACAGCACAGACATCGATGTTCTCCATACTGAGAAGGGCCTCGAGTGCGTGCATCTTGAGGTTGAGACTTCTGGCATTGAGGAGCATTACCCTTAGTTTTTCTTTTGTTTTGTTCTAGGGTGGTAGGTTTAGAATTTGAGCCTTGCCTAAAAAAGGCACTATGGGGATGGCAAAAGCCTTTGCCAAAATCCGGAATCCCAGGGGTGACAAGTGCAAGCCGTCCCTTGCAAAGCAGCGTGGCTTGTCCAGCATGTCATCCCAGGCAGACAGACATTGGATCCCCTTTGAATGACACCAGAGTTTAAGCCAATTGTTAAAGCTGATTATCTTATCTCTGTATTGTGGCATCATTCTTGGTGAAGGTAGGATACTGCTCAAGGTCAGGGTCATACCTGCTTGGGCTACATAATCAGAGAGCTCCTCTATGTCTCTTTTCATGTAGTCCAAGGAGGTACATCTCAGGTCGTTAACACCAGCGTGGACAATGATTGAGTCGTACTTGTACCTGCTGTTGAGAGACCTGAGTGCATGCGTTATGTGGCGGATTCTAGCACCCGACAGGCAGCTTACTGTGACCTTCTCCTTACACAGTCTGGTGAGTGGGACGTCAGTGTGTCTGACTATGGAGTCACCAATGACTAGTGTGTCTGGCATTGTGTTTGGCCTTAAGGGCTGTGACTGCTTGACACTCTGACTGTGTGGTCTATGTGCTGCAGGTGTTGTGTTCTGAGGTGGTAGTTGTTTGGGTGTCTGCTTTGGTGGCCTCTGCTGTTTTGGTAGATTTTTGATCAGAGCCTCTGAGTATGTCTTTGTGTGTTTATGTGTATGATTTGAGGTTGTGATGGTATTATGTGAGACTGGGTCTATAGTGTGTGTGGTTACCTTCTCCTCCTGTCTGGTCATGCCAGTCCTATGTTGAGAGAGCTCAGCCTCCAGTTTGGCCGTATAGTTGCATCTCTTGCATGTATTTGTGTTTTGTGGGAGGAGGAGAGGGTTGTCTGTGTACATGAGGCAATTGTAACATTGCCTCAATATTCCCAGGTTCACCAGCTGAGCAGGAGAGGACATTAGCAACTGATCCCTCGACATGCTAGAAGGAATAGACAGAAAAACTTAAGAAAAGGTTCTGGGGGATGTGGGTGACCGAGAAATGGGGTTTGCTTTTTTGGGGTACTTTCTATAACAAGAGTGCTGTATGACCCAAAATGGCCGACAAATTACTAGTTGCTGCTTCTAACCACTCCTCTGAGGACAAACAAGCAGCTCAGTACTCCCCACTCCCACTGGTGAGTAAAGAAACTACCTCTGGCCACACAAGAAAATGGAGGAACACAGAAACCAAATACAAAGCCCAGGGATCAGCAAAATCTGATCACTGGAACAACTAGCTAGGAAAGTTTAGGAAAGGAGAAATATTTTTTTGTTTTTTTTTTTGTTTTTTTTGCAAACAGACAGAAAAAATGCAGTAAATGCAAGTTTCCCAACTTGGATAGACCAGGTTACCACCTACTGCTGCTAGATGAATAATCCCATTCTTCTTCATTCCTTCAGGCCATCATTGTATCAAACAAACGGAAAAAACTATAACATGCATCTAAGAGCATCTACAAGAAAGGACCTAGAGCCTCCAGACCACCTGATGAATTCTGTTTATTTCTGCAGAGTTATTACACCACTATCTGAGGAAAATGCTAGAGAGTAAGACAGTGTGAATATGAATTTCTTTCCTTGTCCATGATATTTGTTCCTGACATTTTTGGCTCAAGAAGTCCATAGGTAGCTACTATGTATGTGGTTGAAATTATTGAGGAGCCAAACCTAGTTTTGCAAATTGCACCACAGTAATATATGGTTAAGTGATTTCCTAAAAACCACACAGCAGGCAAATTGAGCCGTAGGGAATCAAACCCAGGACTCAGTGCATACACATGCATTAATCTACAAAAATATGGGAAAACAAACTGTCAGCTTAAAGAACCCACTGCATTGTTTAAATCTGTTTTTTTGTACTCTCGGGGCACATTTCTCCCCTAACTTACCCAACATCTTGATCATATCTACTGTGACCTCATCTGAGGCTGGTACTTTCCTTGACTTTGTTTTCCTAAGCACTGTTCTTACTACTTCTAGGGCGGGCTCCTCATTTTTCATCATAGGCTGTGTTTGGGTTAGTACAGCTTCTGTGGGGTTTTATTCATTCAGAAGCTGCTGGAAGTATTCCTTCCATCTGCCTTCGATGTTCTTTGGACACATGAATGGGCAGCATGCAGTGAAGTATACATAAGGTGAAAAAGGGAAGGAAAAAATGGGAGTGGGGAGAGTGAAGAAGGATATAGTTTTTTGTGGGACGTGTCCATTTTTTAAAAAAGGGAGCTAGAGAATGAAGCAAGAGAAGGTAAAGGTATGATAAGAGAGTGAAAGTCACAAGCAGGGGTGCACACACAATCACAAAGAAAAAAAGACTGACAGTGGAAGTGCTGACACATGTGTGGTAAGGTGACAATGTAATTAGTGATACGTGAACAAAGGAAGGATACAGGCAAATGGGAGGGCTGAGCAGTAAACAGGGAAGAGCTGTGACACACAGAAGGGAGGAGACCACCAGGATGGGGATCTGGGTGGGTATGGCCTTCTGTAATGCAGAGCCTGAGCAATACTCAAGGGGAGGTCAGACAGCAGCTTGATTACCCTCCCCACTGGTTCCAACCTGAGGTGGTAATGGCAGGGATATGCAGAGATATGACTGTGGTATTCACAACAGAGCCCTTTAAAGTGACCTAGGCATGCTTATGAAAAAAACAGTTTATCAGATCTCCTAATATCTTTACCAACTCCCTAACCTGGCATATTGCTTACCCCCATCAGTGCTACTGGAGGAAACAATGGTGCTCTCATTCAGTGAAGCACCACCATTTTAGACTGCCTGACTGAACAACCCCACCCCAACTCCCACCCCATATGAGAAGCAGGCAAAGTTCCAGGTTGAGTACACATAGGGGATGGCTGGGTGTGCTTGTTGCTACATGCTAAGGCCATTTCACTGGCATATACTGATAAGCTGCAAAAATTCATTATACATATTCAGAATACTAGTAAATGTGTTATATATGTACCCTGAACACTTTTAGTTAGGTAGGTTCTTAGGTGAGTACTATGCTAATGTCTATTATGGCCTTTTTAAGCTTAGCAATGATGATACATTTACAAGCAAGGGCCTGAGAGATGAATCATTTACAGACTGCCCGGGTCTGTTACATACATAGCTGTCAAACCAATGACAAATTTCCTGTTTCCCTTTCAATTGTCCAAGTTACACTTGAATTGGGTTAGGGAAAACCTCTGCTTCACATAGATGGAGAACCTGCCCCTGCCTCTTCAGCAGGTACTGTTTACATCACAGGCAAGGTTTATGTCTTTAGAACAGGTAGTTCTGGTGTTTCTTTGCAGATATGGAGGTGGTCTATGAGGGTGGGGTCTGATAATGCCTTCTATGCCAGGCATAGATCTCCCTTCAACAACACTTAGGAGACAGAATTCACGGATAGGGCTTTGAGATGATCTGCACAGGAGATGTTACTTATTCCCTGTATTCCTTTAGTGAGGAACCTCTGTAGACCTTCCAGTTGTTGGATGTGCCTAGTTAGGTAACTACCAAAGGGGGCACTGTACTCAGTGACAGGTCTGATGAGTGCTGAATACAGTTGAACAATGACCTCCTTGGACCTAGATACCATATCTTTGTTATAGTTGCACATCACAGAATGATTTCCTCACTAGTGTAGACAAGGGATGGTCAAAGGCTAGATTACTTTCTATGTGTGTCCCCAAGTCCTTGACTACTGGGTCAACTCTTAAGGGTGTGTTGTCATTATGATAGCTACCAGGGATAGATGACTTCCCAAAGGATCCTGTTGTACATTTCTTCGCCATTTAGGTCTAGTTCATGGCTCTGACAGCAGTTGTTTGTCTGTGTCAGCCCTTCCTGGAGAACAATTGTGTCAGTGGGGATTCTGTTACTGCTCGTAATTTGTAACCATTTGCAAATTTGCCAGCCAGAAGCTGCTGACATTTACACTGAGTTCAGAGAAGTAAATGCCAAAAAGGAGCAGTCCCAGAACAGATCCCTGAGGGAATCTGATTATGGCTGACCTCTATGTAGAGGTAGACTTCCCAATTTTAGCTTCCTAGGTCCTGTCTGTGAGCCATCTGGCTATCCACTGGGTGACATAAGGGTGTAGACTAACCTCTTGCATTTGTCAGCAATGCCTGAGTGAGGTATTGTGTCAAATGCCTTAACCAGGTCATGGTAGACAGTGTGAACCATTCTACCCTCATCCTTTGCTTTGGTGACCTTCTCAAAGAAGTCCACCAGGGTGAATAGGAATGACCAACCCTTGATGAAATCAAAGTGGTTTGTGTCCAGTGTCTGGAGGACTGATACAGAAGGCAATTCTCCAATATAGCCTCATGACCTAGAAGGAAAAATGTTATATGCTTAAAATAAACACAAATACATTTATATAAAAATGACTCTACAGTAAAGGTAGATTTGTTACAATGCATATTGGGAGCCCTTACCTTAGCCTCTTCTGCCCAGTGGCTAATCTCTTCATGTCACTGTAGCGATGCCTGTACTGTTCACTGGAGTGGAGTATGTCAGTGGCATCAGACACCACCCGGATAAGACTGTGCCATGTATTCACTTTATACCGGAGACCCTCATAAAAGTTCCCAATCAGAAGTTTGCAGTGGTCTCAATGCAGCAAATAAAGAAAAATGTGTTTTTTTTTGCTACACCTCCACACAGCTCTGCGAGGCTCAGTGCCTTGGAAGCCATAGGCATTCAACAGGTCACATCTCAGAAAATTATTGCAGACCTCTCACAAGTATGATTGTTTACTTCTTCAACCTGCAATGTGCCCCATGAGGCATCTTGTTAGTGCACCCCATTGTGGTGTGACCATTATATACAGCACATAATGTTGGCATGGCAGACTGGTGCTCAGGGGTGAATGATGGCATGTTGTGTAACTATGAGAGCTATTTTCCTCTTTACTGCCTCTATTGGATACAAAAGGGAAATACTTTCCCTATATTCCTATTAGAGTCATTGTCCATGAATTCTCAGTGCACTTTGCAAGTGCTCATATAAGTGTGTGAGACTGAAGGAGCCTTTTAACTTACAGCAGTGATGCATAAAATAGCTATTCAGCAACAGGATTAGCATAAATGCCATGACAGAAGATTCAAATTTACATGATATAAACCACAGTATCTGCCATAAGCTTCATCAATCAATGGATGAATTCAAGCAAGCAATATCTCAGTCTTGTGGAAGGTAAGGAGTAAATTTCCTTACTGAAGGCTACTTGTTAACTTGTTAAGTATGTACTTAGTTGTTACTACTCAATGCCTTCCCATAAAATGTTTGCTTTCCTACTCTGCTTATTGAAATGTTTGTTAACATTGTAAATTAGGTGCATTCACATGGAGTACTGTAAGGTGTTTCAAGCAATAGAGGGCTACCTTGCCATGGAAGGGTGGTCGTGCATAAGAAGCACTGAGTACAGTTTTGCAACATGTATGATTATGAATACATAGAGGTGTGCACTTTTAACATTGGTAGCAATGCAATTATACAACTGTCAGCTTTACATTGATTATGTTGTGTGAGGCCATGTACAGCTCAGTAACCTCTCCTACCACATAGGGCACGAGCAGGCCAATTCCACTTTTTCACTCCATTGCAGATCTCTGCTGTACTGCCAGTGTCTGTAGCCCTTTTTCTTGGGGGGTGGGAAGGGGTTAACAAGGACCCTTTTATATACATATTGCTGGTGGATACACCAGCATAATGGAGCACAGCTGGACAGCAAATTTTTAGGGCAGTTTGTATTACTGGATATATATATATATATATATATATATATATATATATATATATATATATATATATACATATATATATATATATATATATATATATATATATATATATATATATATAT
Source organism: Protopterus annectens (assembly GCF_019279795.1). NCBI lineage: Eukaryota > Metazoa > Chordata > Ceratodontiformes > Protopteridae > Protopterus > Protopterus annectens. The sequence continues at coordinate 171,362,608 of NC_056730.1, read as the reverse complement.
ATATATATATATATATATATCTCTCTCTGTATATATATATCTGGGTCCCCTTCACATGGTCGACATTTCAGAAAGCCAAAGACCATATGGCTGAGACCATATGATTGACTTTTGAAATGTAGACCATGCAGAACGGGCATCTCTGTACAGTGCGGAATGGAAAGATTTTCATCTTCCACATTGTAGTGCGATCTCTGAGTTGATATATTTAAGTTTCAGGGGGTGTGGGGGCATAGCAATATTTAGGTTACTGATTGTTGTGTATTTTCTGTTTTTTTTTACATAATCGACATTTCAAAAGTCGATTATTATTTATTTTATTTATTTATTTATTTACACTGATTGGACGTAGGTCCATTTTCAGCAGAGGCCCGGGGAGAAAATCTCCACAGTTAAAATAAACAGACAATAGTTACATTGTATTACATAGTGATTAACAATTTAACATAGCAATTACTTACAACATATTTACAGATGAAGAACATAGTACATCAGTAGACAACTAGAATCTTTATCTGTGAAGTACATAACAGACATTAACAAATGTTACAATAAGAAATTCCTGCTGTATAATAAGTACTAGGCTTATGAGCATCTGAGCTTGCTATAATCAAGGTCGTTAGTGGAGTGGAAAGAAAGATAGTGGTTGGATGGGGTGGGTGATATTAGAGTGGGAGTTGCAAGGGCATATGGTCATATGGTCATATCATCATATCATCAATCATATGGTCTTCGGCTTTCTAAAATGCCGACCATGTAAAGTAGATCCATATATCTGTGTGTATGTGTGTGTGTGTGTGTGTGTGTGTGTGTGTGTGTGTGTGTGTGTGCGCGTGTGTGTGTGATAGAATGTTATGTATTCCTCCTACACAATATATAATAACAGTGCGTTCTACATCAATGCACCAGTAGGCCATAAATACATGCGTAAGTAGGCCAACAAGAAGAAATCTGCAGCAGAAAGCACATCTCTTCCTCAAACTGAAGGAAGTATCTGCAGTGTCAAAGAAGTTCTTCTACCCTTAACCAGGTTCTGTCTTTATCTGCAGCCCAGGCATCTGTCTGAATATACATGCATACATACATACATATATATATATATATATATATATATATATATAGATAGATATATAGATATATGTGTGTGTGTGTGTGTGTGTGTATAAAATATCTGAGCTGTGGCCGGCTAACATCTACCTGAAATCAACTGGACGTATAAGTGAATTTAAGTACACTTTTATCTGCTCTTTTTTATATAGTACTGTATTTAATTTATTTATTTGTTTTTCACTGAATATTAACTCTACTGAAGTTGTGGCTGTCTCTCTACAGAGTACTTGTTAAAATGTCTGTGTAACCATTGATAGCAGTGGGGGGTAGTTTCACCTCATCAGTATTTAATTTATTTATTGTGGCTGTCCCTGTTCCTGTTTTGGTGTTAATGTTGGTGGCTTTGAAATTGCCCGCCCTCTTGTAGATTTGTATTTGGATACTTCTTCTGGGCCCATCTCATTTGCTCACTCAACTGAGTGCAGTGAGATCATATTCTGATTTCAGGCACTCCTACTGTGTACAAAGAGAGCATTTGGGAAGGACAACCCCTGTAGCCTCTTAATCCTGCTCTGTTCCCTCCCTCAAAAAAAAAAAAAAAATATATATATATATATATATATATATATGGGTTCATGTCAGTACACCGACAAGTCGGAAGACCGACATTCACTCCACTGACACATGAAATAATCGAAACCGCAAACACGGACATTTAACAGGTAAGAGTTTATTGAGTTTATTGCTTATTGAAATGTTTGTTAACATTGTAAATTAGGTGCATTCACATGGAGTACTGTAAGGTGTTTCAAGCAATAGAGGGCTACCTTGCCATGGAAGGGTGGTCGTGCATAAGAAGCACTGAGTACAGTTTTGCAACATGTATGATTATGAATACATAGAGGTGTGCACTTTTAACATTGGTAGCAATGCAATTATACAACTGTCAGCTTTACATTGATTATGTTGTGTGAGGCCATGTACAGCTCAGTAACCTCTCCTACCACATAGGGCACGAGCAGGCCAATTCCACTTTTTCACTCCATTGCAGATCTCTGCTGTACTGCCAGTGTCTGTAGCCCTTTTTCTTGGGGGGTGGGAAGGGGTTAACAAGGACCCTTTTATATACATATTGCTGGTGGATACACCAGCATAATGGAGCACAGCTGGACAGCAAATTTTTAGGGCAGTTTGTATTACTGGATATATATATATATATATATATATATATATATATATATATATATATATATATATATATATCTATCTCTCTCTGTATATATATCTGGGTCCCCTTCACATGGTCGACATTTCAGAAAGCCAAAGACCATATGGCTGAGACCATATGATCGACTTTTGAAATGTAGACCATGCAGAACGGGCATCTCTGTACAGTGCGGAATGAAAAGATTTTCATCTTCCACATTGTAGTGCGATCTCTGAGTTGATATATTTAAGTTTCAGGGGGTGTGGGGGCATAGCAATATTTAGGTTACTGATTGTTGTGTATTTTCTGTTTTTTTTTACATAATCGACATTTCAAAAGTCGATTATTATTTATTTTATTTATTTATTTATTTACACCGATTGGACGTAGGTCCATTTTCAGCAGAGGCCCGGGGAGAAAATCTCCACAGTTAAAATAAACAGACAATAGTTACATTGTATTACATAGTGATTAACAATTTAACATAGCAATTACTTACAACATATTTACAGATGAAGAACATAGTACATCAGTAGACAACTAGAATCTTTATCTGTGAAGTACATAACAGACATTAACAAATGTTACAATAAGAAATTCCTGCTGTATAATAAGTACTAGGCTTATGAGCATCTGAGCTTGCTATAATCAAGGTCGTTAGTGGAGTGGAAAGAAAGATAGTGGTTGGATGGGGTGGGTGATATTAGAGTGGGAGTTGCAAGGGCATATGGTCATATGGTCATATCATCATATCATCAATCATATGGTCTTCGGCTTTCTAAAATGCTGACCATGTAAAGTAGATCCATATATCTGTGTGTATGTGTGTGTGTGTGTGTGTGTGTGTGTGTGTGTGTGTGTGTGTGTGTGTGTGTGTGTGTGTGTGTGTGTGTGTGTGATAGAATGTTATGTATTCCTCCTACACAATATATAATAACAGTGCGTTCTACATCAATGCACCAGTAGGCCATAAATACATGCGTAAGTAGGCCAACAAGAAGAAATCTGCAGCAGAAAGCACATCTCTTCCTCAAACTGAAGGAAGTATCTGCAGTGTCAAAGAAGTTCTTCTACCCTTAACCAGGTTCTGTCTTTATCTGCAGCCCAGGCATCTGTCTGAATATACATGCATACATACATACATATATATATATATATATATATATATATATATATATGTGTGTGTGTGTGTGTGTGTATAAAATATCTGAGCTGTGGCCGGCTAACATCTACCTGAAATCAATTGGACGTATAAGTGAATTTAAGTACACTTTTATCTGCTCTTTTTTATATAGTACTGGATTTAATTTATTTATTTGTTTTTCACTGAATATTAACTCTACTGAAGTTGTGGCTGTCTCTCTACAGAGTACTTGTTAAAATGTCTGTGTAACCATTGATAGCAGTGGGGGGTAGTTTCACCTCATCAGTATTTAATTTATTTATTGTGGCTGTCCCTGTTCCTGTTTTGGTGTTAATGTTGGTGGCTTTGAAATTGCCCGCCCTCTTGTAGATTTGTATTTGGATACTTCTTCTGGGCCCATCTCATTTGCTCACTCAACTGAGTGCAGTGAGATCATATTCTGATTTCAGGCACTCCTACTGTGTACAAAGAGAGCATTTGGGAAGGACAACCCCTGTAGCCTCTTAATCCTGCTCTGTTCCCTCCCTCAAAAAAAAATATATATATATATATATATATATATATATATATATATATATGTCAGTACACCGACAAGTCGGAAGACCGACATTCACTCCACTGACACATGAAATAATCGAAACCGCAAACACGGACATTTAACAGGTAAGAGTTTTAATTTCGCTAATCATGCCTACCATGTTTTAGTAAGTGTGGCAGTGTTATGCATGTGTGGTAGGCATGATTAGCGAAATTAAAACTCTTACCTGTTAAATGTCCGTGTTTGCGGTTTCGATTATTTCATCGGTGGAGTGAATGTCGGTCTTCCGACTTGTCGGTGTACTGACATGAACCCATATATATATATATATATATATATATATATATATATATATATATATATATATATATATATATATATATATATATTTTATTCAGCTGCTCTTACTGTAACTGTCTTAGTTGCTCTTCTGCATGCTGTTATCTGTTCAGTCACTCTTATTATCCAGACATTGCTGTGGTAGAGGGAAGTCCTACTGCTTACCAGTGGGACTTGTGAGCATTGTACTACCTATCTAACACTAGATGAGTGGTTTCCAGCTCTGAAATTGTAATTGTTTTAGCCTTTTGGGGCTGATTTCTATCCCTTTCAACTTTCTGGCTTAAAGACGCGTGTGTTTGCACATTTTTCGCATCGTGCAGCACTGCGAGGCTACAGTTAAACTATTCCAGGTGCCAGAAAGTCTGCTCTTCAAATTTTCCCTTAGAACTAGCTGGTTTCTCAGTAGTAGCACTACAATTTTAACCCCTGTGACTAGCACTTGCTCTAGAACCTGCTGGAAAGCACTAGGAAGCCTGAAACTGATACAAGGACTCAACTCTCCTTGTCAATAAGGAGAAATTAATCATAGGCACTAAACAGCCTATAATTGCAAAGTACCTTGAAAAGGTAAGGGAAAACAGCTCTTAAAATTTACAAAAAAGCACTTAAACAGGCATGTCCAAGGGTCAGCTTCCGGTGATTTCTCCTGTCCACCTGGTGAATCTGGGCATACTGGGGCAATGCGGCAACTGCCTCATGTACACAGACAATCCTTTCGTCCAACCACCCAACACTACAACCTGCGGGAGATGCACTTACATAGCCAAATTGGAAGCAAAGCTCTCTCCAGCCAAGATTGTGCTAGACAGTCAAGAGGAGAAGGTTAACACCTGTATTACACCTCAAGCAACTCATAGCCCTTCAAAACCCACACCATCAACACCCACACATAGCAACACTAAACCCACATTAGCGAAGGCCCTTAACATTAACCTGCCCAAGCAACAAGGACCTCCGAAGCTGAAACGCAAACAAACACCAGTCACAACCAAAGAGACACATAGCTCACAACACTAGTGTGCCACCCAACTACAGCCCCTAAGGCAAGACAATATACCCAACACTTTAGTCATAGGTGACTCTATAGTCAGGCACACTGATGTTCCACTCACCAGGCTGAACAGGGAGAAAATTACAGTCAGCTGCCTGTCAGGTGCCAGGATCTGCCACATAATGGATGCACTCAAGTCACTCCACAACAAGTACAAATACGACTCTGTCATTGTCCATGCTGGAGTGAATGACTTGAGACGTACCTCCCTGGACTACATGAAAAGAGACATGGAAGAGCTCTTGTATCATGTGACCCAGGCAGGTATGACCCTAGCCCTGAGTAGCATCCTGCCTTCACCCAGAATGATACCACAGTATAAGGACAAAATGATTGACTTCAACAACTGGCTAAGCTTCTGGTGTCATTCAAAGGGGATCCAGTATTTGTCTGCCTGGGAAGACATGATCGACAAACCACGATGCTTTGCCAGAGATGGTCTGCACCTGTCACCCCTGGGGTTCAGGTTACGGGCTAAAGCTCTTGCCACCCCATAGTGCCTTTTTTAGGCAAGGTTCAAAGGGTAAAACCACCACCGTAACAGATACAAGCATGCAAAAATCTGAAGGTAATGCTACTCAATGCTAGAAGTCTAAACACAAAATGTACTCTCTTGAGGCACTCCTAAAAATGGAGAACATCAATACCTGTGCAGTAACTCAGACCTGGTTCAAGGCTCCAGAGAGCACCTCTGCAATACCAGGTTACAATTCTTACCACACTTTTTGGCCACAAAATCAAGACCGAAACACTAAAGGTGGAGGAGTGTCCATATTCATCAAGGATATTCACACCTCCAGGCTAGTTGCCCAACACAATGCATCTGAAATTCTCCAGGTGCAACTAACACTAGGTAAGACTGCATTCCAAATTGTAGCTTGCTACAGATCCCCCACCATGCCCCAAGATTCTCATTACACCTTTCTAAACATACTGGAAAATATTAAGATACAACCAAACACCCTAATACTGGGTGATTTCAACTACCCTGCCATTAACTGGGAAAACTACTCGGGTACCAACTCCTTTTTCCAATGGTTCTTGGAATTCATAAATTCCAACACCCTGGATCAAGTAATCCATTGTCCCACCAGGGGCTCCAATATCCTAGACCTGGTCATTACCAACATGGGAGATAGATGCTCCACACCAGTGGTCACCCCCTCATTGGTCAGGTCTGACCATAAGCAAATCACCCTTGACATCCTCATCCCACCCCCACCCCCCAGTAAGGAAACCTCCATAAAAAACTTCTCCAAAGCCAACTTCATGCTACTGAAGTCAGAAGTGACAAACTTCACGACACCCACGCAGATGGGATCTGGAAGTTCGATTGCAGAATCCTACACTAAAGCACTGTACGAGCACATCCACTCGTGCATGAATCGTGCCATCCCAAATAGAACCAAGTTGCATTTCTCCAAAAAAAGGAAGCCAATCTGGTGGTCCCCTGCTATAAACAAACTATACAACAGAAGGAAGAAACTGTTGCAGAAAAGAGGAAAATCCCAGGATGCAAAAAACTCCCTCACCAGCCTCAGAAAGAAGCCGAGATCCCTCATAAAATCCTCAAAAGCTAGTTACAAAAATAAAATTGCCAAAGATTCCAAAGACAACCACAAAGCATTCTATAGTTATGTCAAGAATCTAAATGGCAATGCTCAGATCTGATCTGAGCTACAACAGAATGGCATTAAATATACTGATCCCAAGGATATTGCCAATATCCTGGCAGATCAATTTAGTGCCAACTTCACCCCCTCTCAAACTCTAAAGGGCCCATCTCAATACCAAAAGACTGCCAAATTCCGGTAATCATGGCCACACAGGTAGAAACCGCACTCTTCAAAGCTAAGAATACAGTATCCATGGGACCAGATGACATCCCAGGCTGTGTACTACATGAACTACAAAATGAACTGGCACCTCACCTAAGTGTCATGTTTAATCATAGCCTCACCTCAGGCTTCGTGCCCACAGAGTGGTGCACAGCTACAGTTATCCCGCTCCACAAGGGAGGATCCACCTTGGATCCTGGGAGCTACCATCCCATCAGTCTGACAAGCCTGATCTGCAAGGGCATGGAACGCATTATCATGGAACTTATAAACAAAGACATTGGCAACCTTCAAACACTGGACCCCACCCAGTTTGGGTTTGTGAAGGGCTGATCTTGTCTCCTGAATATGATTGACTTCTTTGACTCAGTCTCCAGAGCTGTGGACAAGGGTAAGGCAGTCCACACAGCCTATCTGGACCCTGCCAAGGCCTTCGACACCATCCCCCATTCTGGAATCATAGATAAATTTACTAAGCTGGGCATAAATCCCTACATCACTCGATGGGTTTCCAGCTGGCTTACTGACAGAACCCAGACTGTAAAAGTAGCCGACTCCAAATCCAGCTCCAGACAAGTGACAAGTGGAGTACCTCAGGGTTCAGTCCTGGGACTACTCTTGTTCGGCATCTATTTCTCTGAAGTACAGGCCAACACTAAGGGACTCTGGCTAACAAAGTTCGCAGATGACTGCAAACTGGGAGCCATTACTGAATCCCCAAATGATATGGATATTCTACAAAAGGGCCTTACAGAAACAGATGCCTGGTGCCAGAGTCATGGGCTCAAGCTTAATGCCAAGAAATGTATAGTTATCCCCTTTGGAAAAAACATGTACCCATTAATTACCACATAGGTGGCAGGACACTAAACACTGAATGTGATGAGAGACTTAGGGACACAGGTGGACAGTGGTCTCACTTTCGATAACCACATTGCCACAACAGTCAGGAAATCCTTCTATGTGGCACACCTCATCACTAAGGGCTTTTCATCCAGAAAAAAGGAGGTCATTGTCCCACTGTACTCATCACTCATTATACCCATTATAGAGTAAAATGCCCCATTTGGTATGCACCTCACAAGACATCTGCAACAGCTGGAAAGAACACACAAATACCTGACTAAAAGAATCACAGGCCTAAAGCAGATGCCATATGCTGACCGTCTAAAAAAACTCCAGTTATACTCTGTGGCATATTGTCTACTCAGAGGTGATCTCTGCTTAACATACAAGGCCATGTCAAACCCTGAGCTGTTGGACATTCTCCACTTAAAGAAATCCCAATCCCTCAGAGCCACACGCTTCAGGGATCTAAACCTTGTCATCACAATGAACAAAACATGCTGGAGGGATAGGTTCCTGACCCAGAGGCTCCCCGTACTCTGGAATAGACTGCGCATACATGTCAAGCAGAGCGCCTCATTGGCCCTCTTCAAAAGGAACCTTGATGATTGGTTTGGAGATAGGAAATTCACCCCGGGGATCATGTCAGTTGCCCTGCTAGACAGGGGTCCAGAAAAGTAAATATTGTGGGAAGAAATATCCAGGGAATTGTTATGGCTAGGCTTGCATAGGCCCTAGGGCCGATAGCCTAGTACCAACCTATGAACCTCTGCACTTATTACTGCTTGTTTGTAGCCTTCTAATTTACTGCCTTCTGCAGTTGTTTTTTTAGTTATTTGTTAATTTAATTGCATTTATTTGAACTGTATTTGCCATACTGTTGCTACACACTCGGGTGTGCTGGCCTGCACTGCAATTTGAATTATATTTACTGCTGTTTTAGCTGCTTTTCTGTAAAAAAAAAAATTCTAAGCTTGTTTCCTGCCTTTCCTGTAACTAGTCAAGTCCAGATACAGACTTGCTGTATCCAGGACTGTTGGTAAGCTTCTGAGCCCACCAAGCCTTTCTGTGTTGGAGGGAAGCCTTCTAGCTTATCAGTGGGAGTGGTAAGCACTAGGTAGCCTATCTACCATGGGAAGAGTGGGTTTTGGCCGTGAAATTGTAGTTCATTGGCCATATGGGTAGTTTTTCCATCACTTTCTACTTTCTGGTTAAAAGCCCATTTTGCATTTGGTTCCCGCCTTTCCTATAATTAGTGTAGTCCATGTACAGACTTGCTGTATCCAGGACTGTTGGTAAGCTTCTGAGCCCCCCAAGCCCTTCTGTGTTGGAGAGAAGCCTTCTAGCTTATCAGTGGGAGTGGTAAGCACTAGGTAACCTGTCTACCACAGGAGGAGTGGTTTCTGGCCCAGAAATTATAGTTTATTGGCCGTTTGAGAAGCTTTTCTATTTCTTTCAACCTTCTGATTTAAAAGCCAGTGTTTGCGCTTGTTTCCTGCCTTTCCTATTACTAGTCTAGTCCAGGTACAGATTTGCTGTATCCAGGACTCTTTGTAAGCTTCTGAGCCCCCCCAAGCCTTTCCGTGTTGGAGGGAAGTCTTCTAGCTTATCAGTGGGAGTGGTAAGCATCAGGTAGCCTATCTACCACAAGAGGAGTGGTCCCTAGCCCAGAAATTGTAGCTATTGGCTGTTTGAGCAGTTTTTTTCCATCACTTTCAACTTTCTGGTTTGAAAGCCACACTTGCGCCTGTTTCCCGCCTTTCTTATAACTAGCCTAGTCTGGTTACAGAGTTGCTGTATCCAGGATTGTTAGTAAGCTTCTGAGCCCCCCCAAGCCTTTCTGTGTTGGAGGGGAGCCTTCTAGCTTATTAGTGGGAGTGGTAAGCACTAGGTAGCCTATCCCCCATGGGAAGAGTGAGTTTTGGCCCAGAAATTGTAGTTTATTTGGCTGTTTGAGCAGTTTTCCATCTCTTTCAACTTGCTGGCTTAAAAGCCTGCATTTGTACTTGCTCCCCACCTTTCCTGTAACTAGTCTAGTCCAGGTACAGATTTGCTGTATCCAGGACTCTCTGTAAGCTTCTGAGCCCCCCAAGCCTTTCTGTGTTGGTGGGAAGCCTTCTAGCTTATCAGTGGGAGTGGTAAGTATTAGGTAGCCTATCTACCACAAGAGGAGTGGTTCCTGGCCCAGAAATTGTAGCTATTGGCCATTTCATAGGTTCATAGGTTCATAGGTTCATACTAGGCTATCTGCCCTAGGGCATTTATAAGCCTAGCCAGAGTGTGTGTGGCTTTCACCACCCCTTAGGATGAGAATTGGGCAGTTTTTTTCATCTCTTTCAATGTTCTGGTTTAAAAAGCCGCACCTGTGCTTGTTTCCCACCTTTCCTGTAACTAGCCTAGTCCAGATAAAGAGTTGCTATATCCAGGACTGTTGGTAAGCTTCTGAGCCCTGCAAGCATTTCTGTGTTGGAGGAAAGCCTTTTAGCTTATTAGAGGGAGTGGTAAGCACTAGGTAACCAGTCTACCACGAGAGGAGAGGTTATTTGCCCAGAAATTGTAGTTTATTGACCATTTGGACAGTTTGTTTGTCTCTTTCAACTTTCTGGTTTAAAAAACATATCTGCGCTTGTTTCCCATCTTTCCTGTAACTAACTTACTGGGTAGCACTAGAAAGCCTTGAACTGATACAAGCCTTCTAGCTTAGAAGAGAGACTTTGGAGTGATTAAGTATCAGTTTTCTGTACTTTCTTGCTGTACTTAACTGTTTTCCACTTAAACGCAGATTTTTCAGCATTTATTGTGATTTAAAAGCTTGTATTTTTCACATATTGTAATTATTTGACTGCCTGCATTTTTAAAAAGTTGTTTTTGTTTAAATAATTTGTTTAACTGTTGTAGGCAACACACTAAAGTGCAATAGCCTTTTCTGATCGTTTGTAGTCGTTTAAAACTGTTTTAAGTGTATTTTTTTCTTTTTTTGCCTTATCTTTTCAAAAAACAACCCCCCCCAAAAAAAAAAAATCTTTGTTTCCCACCTTTCTAAGCTAGTATAGTCCAGTTTTCAGGCTAGTGCTGAATTCACAGCTGTGATACTAGTTTCTGAGTTGCCCATACCTTACTTGGATAGAAGGAAGTTTCTCTTTTCTCCTGTGAGAGATGGGAGTCTTGAGCAACCTATCTGTCCCTGGAGGAGTGGTTCCAGCCCAGAAGTTAGTAGTTTATTGGCCATTTTTGGCTAATTTCTGTCTCTTTCATTTCCCTACTATAAAAAACGTGTTTGCACGGTTTTGCGCACTGGGCAGCGCTGGTTAGCTACGGTTAAATTATTCCCACCTCCACTAAGTCTCCTCTTCAGTTTTTCCCTTGAAACTAGTCTAACTCTCGACTTAAGCACTCTGATTGCCCAGCAGGGCAATGCTCTTTATTCACCGCTCACCAACCAAGCGACTAAACAGCTCTCCCTACTATTCAGCCATGACCAAAGGACAATTTCAGGTGTACTCCCCAGTCCAGCTGGTGAATCTGGGTATCCTGAGGCAATGTTACAACTGCTTCATGTACTCAGACACCCCTCTCCTCCTACCACAAAACACTAACATATGCGAGAGATGCAATTATACAGCCAAACTGGAAGCTAAGCTGTCTCCCCCCAAGACTGGAACAGACAGTCAAGAGGAGAAGGTTAACACTTGCACCACACCTCCAGCCACACACATATCTACTAAAACAGCACTGGCAAAAAATACACATAAATACACAAAATCATACTCAGAGGCTCTAAATAAAAACCTGCAAAAGCATCAGAGACCTCCAAAGCAGACACCCAAACAACCTGCACCTCCCGTCACAAACCAGACAACACATAAAACACAAAATCAGTGTGCCGCACAATCACAGCCTTTAAGGCGAAATAACATACCTAACACACTAGTAATAGGTGACTCTATAGTCAGGCACACTGATGTCCCACTCACTAGGCTGGACAAACAGAAGGTTACTGTTAGCTGCCTGTCGGGAGCCAGAATCCACCACATAACACAAGCACTCAGGTCACTCCAGAACAAGTACAAATATGACTCTGTCATTGTTCATGTTGGTGTGAATGACCTGAGACGTACCTCCCTGGACTACATGAAAAGAGACATAGAGGAGCTCTCTGATCATGTAGCCCAGGCTGGTATGACCCTGACCCTGAGTAGCATCCTGCCCTCACCAAGAATGATACCTCAGTATAAAGAAAAAAATGATCAATTTCAACAATTGGCTAAGCTTCTGGTGCATTCAAAGGGGATCCAGTGTCTGTCAGCCTGGGATGACATGCTTGACAAACCACATTGCTTCACAAGAGATGGCTTGCACCTATCACCCCTAGGCTTTTGAATACTGGCCAAGGCTCTTGCTGCCCCCATAGTGCCTTTTTTAGGAAAGGCTCAAATGTCAAACCCACCTCCGTAAACAGCACAATTAACAAAAAACTGAGGGTTTTGCTACTCAATGCCAGGAGTTTAAATCTCAAAATGCACGCGCTCGAAGCACTCCTCAGTATGGAGAACGTTGACATCTGTGCAGTAACTGAAACCTGGTTCAAGGTGCCAGAGAGCACTCCAGCACTACTGGGCTACAACTTATACCACACGTTTCAGCCACAGAACAAGGACCGAAACACAAAAGGAGGGGGTGTATCCATATTCATCAAGGATACCTACACCTCCAGTTTAGTGGTGCAGCGTGATACCTCTGAGATCATCCATGTGCAACTAACATTGGGCAAATCTGCAGTGCAAATTGTGGCCTGCTACAGATCACCCTCCATGACCCAGGACCACCACTCCACCTTTCTGGAGACACTGGAAAACATGAAGGTCCTACTGAACATCCTGATATTGGGTGATTTCAATTACCCTGCCATTCTCTGGGAAAACTACTCGAGTGCAAACTCCCAGGCCCAGTGCTTCCTGTAATTCATCAACTCAAATGCCCTGGATCAGCTGGTAAACTCCCCTACTAGAGGTGAAAACATATTGGACCTGGTCATCACCAACATGGGCGACAGGTGTTCTACACCGGAGGTCAACCCGTCTCTGGTTAGATCAGACCATAAACTAATCACTCTGGATGTCCACACCCCACCACCACCCCCAACTAAAGAAACCACAGTAAAAAAACTTTTCTAAAGCAAACTTCACCTTACTTAAGACAGAGGTGGCACGTTTTACAGCCCCCACACTAAAGGATAATGCTGCCCAAGATGCAGAAACCTTTATAAATGCACTCTATGAGCACCTACAAGGATGCATGCATTGTGCCATCCCTAGCAAAACCAAGACTCACTCCTCTAAGAGAAGGAAACCAGTTTGGTGGACCCCTGCCATAAACAGGCTATACAATAGAAGGAGGAAACTAGTTCAGAAAAAAAGCAAATCAGTAAGAAACTAAGTTCCTTCATGAAATCATCCAAGGCTAACTTTGAAAGAAAAATAGCCAAGGATTCAAAAGATAACCACAAAGCCTTCTTTAGCTATGTTAAGAACCTAAGTGGCAACTCGCAGATATACACTGAACTAGTGCAAAATAGCACAAAATATACTGAACCTACTGATATTGCCACCATCCTGGCAGATAGATTTAGTGCAAACTTCACCCCCCTCTCACTTCCAAAAGGGCCCACAACAATCCGGAAATGTATAGTGTCCCAAAAATCACAGACGCACAGGTGAAAACAGCCCTTTTAAAAGCCAAAAACACAGCGTCAATGGGACCAAATGGTGTCCCAGGCTGTGTCTTGCATGAACTACAGAACAAACTAACCCCCCACCTAAACACGCTGTTCAACCTCAGCCTTTCCACAGGCTACATGCCCATAGAATGGTGCACAACATGGTTATTCCTCTCCATAAAGGAGGGGCCACAACTGACCCTGGTAACTATCTCCCCATAAGCCTGACTAGCTTGGTCTGCAAGGCTATGGAGCACATCATCATGGAACTCATTAACAAAGACATTGGGAACCTCCAAACACTTGACCCGACCCAGTTTGGCTTTGTTAAGGGCAGATCATGCCTACTAAACCTGGTTGACTTCTTCAAGACAGTCACCAAGGCCATAGATGAGGGAAAGGTGGTTCACACAGTTGACCTCATTAAGGCTTTCGACACGATTCCCCACTCGGGTATTACAGAAAAACTCATCAGCCTGAACATAAACCTCTACATCATGAGATGGGTTACCAATGAGCTTATAGACAGAACTCACACAGTAGGAATAGCGGGCTCCAGGTCTGACTCTTAACCAGTCACAAGTTGTGTCCCGCAAGGCTCTGTCCTAGGACTTGTACTGTTTGGCATATACTTCTCAGAAGTACAGGCAAACACAGGAGGACTATGGCTAACCAAGTTTGCCAATGGCTGCAAACTGGGAGCCACAACTGACTCTCCGGCTGACATGGACAGCCTCCAAAAGGGCCTTACTGAGATGGACACCTGGTGTCAAAGTCATGGCCTCAAGCTAAATGTCAAAAAATGCATAGTCATCCCGTTTGGGAAAAACAAAACATCCACGAATTACCACATAGGTGGCAGCCCCCTTAATACAGAAGTGGTAATAAGAGATCTGGGGACCCAGGTAAATAATAATCTCTCCTTTGACAATCATATTGCCAAAGTAGTTAAGAAATCCTTCTATGTGGCCCATCTAATTACTAAAGGGTTCGCATCTAGAAATAAAGAGGTTATAGTGCCCCTCTACTCGTCATTCATTAGACCCATCATACAGTACAATGCCCCATTTGGGATGTACCTCACAACACACTTCCAACAGCTGGAAAGACCACAAAAGTACCTCACCAAGAGGATTACAGGCCTCAAACATATGTCCTATGCAGCCCAACTGAAAAAAACTCTGGCTGTACTCAGTGGCATATCGCTTACTCAGAGGTGATCTCTGCCTGACTTACAAAGCCATGTCCAACTCAGAATTGATGGACATGCTCTACCTAAAGAAATCCAAGTCACTGTGTGCCACGTGCTCTAGTGAGGTAAACCTGACCACAACAATAAATAGAACATGCTGGAGGGATAGATTCCTGTCACTGAGACTCCCGATGCTTTGGAACAAAATTCCAAACTACATTATGCAGAGCCCCTCACTAAAACTCTTCGAGAGAAACCTTGACGAGTGGATGGGTAACAGAAAATACACCCCTGGGATCACTTCATTAGATCTGCTTGACAGAGGCTCAGTTAATTAATCGATGGGGCGGTGAAAGCCGACACACTCTGGCTAGGCTTATAAATGCCCTCGGGCAGAAAGCCTAGTACCTACCTATGACCCTATGAACCTATATATATGTTCTGTTTAGTGTCTGTGAGTTTTATTTCTGATTTTCCATTTATTTTGTTCTAGAAGTATTTATATATATATATATATATATATATATATATATATATATATATATATATATATATATATATATAAGTCTACTCTGATTCACTGAAAACTCATTTCACTGAATTTCAAAACACTCACACCAATTCGTTGAAAGCTCAAATCACTGAAAACTCATTTCACTGAATCACATTTTACTGAACGTAAGTACTGTTGGGCAAATAAAATGTATATGCCCTTTTCACTACTCTAGTGTGATCCTGGAGTTAGTATAAATAGTTAGTGGGGTGTGGTGGGGCACAGCCCCCCACATTGGGGGGTGGGTTTGGTTTTATACTGTTAGCTTTCAGTGAAATGAGATTCATAAATATAAAAGCTAAGTAGGTAGGGACTGTACCTCCCCCACCCTCCTAAGTACATATACTAACTCCAGGATTGCACTACAGTGGGGAAAAGGGTATATTTGTTTTATTTGCCCAACATTACTTACATTTGGTGAAATGTGAGTTAGTGAAATGAGTTTTCAGTGATTTGAGCTTTCAGCAATTTTTTTTTTTTTTAAATATTTTTATTCATTTCCAAAAACAAGAAAACATGAATGCAGGTTATTTATGACAGTGAAGTATTTACAAATTATTTAAAAAGGTAGGCTAAAACCTCTAAACAGATATCAAACATTAAAACCAAAATAAAGTATTTACAAGGGTGTCTATTGTTGACATATAATTGACTTTCTATACAGTTGCTTCCTGATTATAATCTGCTGCAGTCATTATTCTCCAGTATTTCAGTTACTTTTTGCCATGCTACGTATAATGATGTAGTTCTTTCAGTTCTTCCTTTAATAGTGTTCATTTCCAATTGCGATACTGCTGACACCATATTCATGAATTGCTTAAAAGTTGGAGAAGCTTTGGATTTCCAGTCTGATGTAATGTTCTTCCTTGCAATAGCTAGGAGAGTCCATAAGATTACATATTTTGTTCTTGGCACACAGTCGGGTACAGGTGCATTAAACAAAATAATAGATTTGGAAATCTGGAATTTATCATTGAATACCATTTGCAGAAAATAATTTATTTTTATAAGCCATGTAAATGAAAAAAAATGTAATGAAAGGAATGTAATGAATGAAAGTGAGATCTAGTTTTAATTAGTTTTTATTTTCTCTCTGTTTGGCACATGTCCATTAACTGATATATAAATAATATTTATTTTTTTTTTTATTTTTTTTTTTTGTTTTTTTTTTGTTTATAGATTATGATAGTATCCTTGTTTAATGGGTTGATATTTTAGTAATATTATATGTTATATAGGTTAGGAACATTTTGTCTTTTGTATGGTTGCATTGTTTCTCGTTTGCTTAATATAGACTGTCTTAATTTTTGTACATGTAACCACAAACTATCTTCCATATTTAATTTCTGTTTAATCTGGTCTATTGTCAGAGGTTTTCCATAGTTTAGCAATTGATGCCAATATATTAATCCCTTTTCTTTAAGCATGTTGACTACTTCCATATTAAATGTTATTATATTACCTTGTGTGTACGCTACTGGATATAAAAGAAATGACCATGCCTTAATATCAGGATTGCTATTAATAAGATTTTGGAAAATTTTTAATGTATAAGTAATGTATTTGGAACTTATATTTTTATTCTTATGTATCATCATATATTCCTTCATCAGCCATAGAAAATTGTTTGGTATGAAATCTGTATACTTATTTGCTACTACAAATCCTGATTTTAACCAGATTCTCTCATGAACTAGCTTCCATTTTGATGTATATTTTGTATTAAGCCATAATGATATTGTTTTAATAATGAATGAATGCAAATATATTTATATGTCTGGTAAACCTATGCCACCTATATCCCAATCATCTAGATGATAGTTCATAGCTATCCTTGGTTTTTTTGGATACCATAAGAATCTTACCATTAAATCATTTAATTGTTTTAGGTGAGATTTAGCTGGTGGCAAAGAACAAGCTTGTATGACATAAAGAATTTTTGGAAATATGATCATTTTAATTATATAAAGCCTTTCTTCCATTGAAAAGAAGAATTTATTAGATCTTTGTATTAGATTTTTAATATTATTTAAGGTCTCTTTATAATTTGTTTCAATTGTAGTATCTAGGTTGTTAGTTATTATAATTCCCAAGTATTTAGTTATATTATCGGTAGAGATATATTTATGGTATTTTTTATTTAGATCTTTTTTATTAGTATTTATAAGCAATACATTTGTTTTGCTCTCATTAAATTTAAGACTTGAAAAGTTTTGAAAGTTTTGAATTGAGTCCCATAATGCTTTTAAACTGCTATTATTATTTTTTTAATGTAATTAAAATATCATCAGCAAGAAGTTGAATTTTAAGCTCTAGGCTGTTGTCTAGTTATATTCCTTCAATATTTTTATCCATACGTATATTATTTGCTAAGGGTTCAATGACTGGCGCAAACAATAACGGAGAAAGAGGGCAGCCTTGTTTTGTGCCCTTAGTTATTTTAATAGATTTAGACAGACAAGATCCCAGTTTTATATAAGCCAATGATTTTTCATATAATGATTTTATTAACAAAGTGAAGTTGTTTGAGAAGCCATATTCTTCTAAAACTAACCACAGATAATCCCAGTTCACTGAATCAAATGCGCTATTTATGTCTAAGCTAATAACATTCATTTTATTTTTTGTGACATTTATATAATCAATTAAGGAAAGAATTCTTTTAATGTTGTCATAAGTGTTCCTATCTTTTATAAAACCTGTTTGATCCTCCTCTATCAAAAGTGGTAGTAATTGTTTTATTCGAGCAGCATGTATTGCCATAAAAATTATAATCTATATTAAGAAGTGAAATGGGTCTGTATGATGAACATTCACTGGGATCTTTATTTTGTTTCAGAATTGGTGATATTAATGTGTACTTCCAAGAAGGAGGAATGTCTTTACCATTTTTAACTGATGTAAAGACATTCAATAACAACAGCAAAGCCTCATTTGATAGTAATTTAAACATTTCTGGGGTGATATTATCTATACCTGGAGCTTTGTTTAATTTTAGCTTATTTACTTCAACTTTAAGTTCTGTCATTGTTATTTGTTTATCTATTAGTTGTACCTGCTCCTCTAATAACCTAACTTTAACATTGTTTTTGAGAAAAGCTTTCAATACTGAATGTGTTTCTGCTTTCTCATTTTGATTATTAAGTTTATGAAAAAATAGCCTAAAAGCTTCTAGTATTCCTTCTAAATCAGATACTTTCTTTTTGGTTTCTATATTATGTATTTCCTTGATTTGATTTGTTTTAATAATCTTTTTAGTCCTATTTGCTATTCTTCGTTGGTTTTTAGGGTTCATTGAATAGTAACATAGTTTATTTTTTTCTAAGTTGATCATTGTTTTGTGGTGTAGAGTCTCTGAGTATTTTTTATTAGTATCTTCTAGTTCTTTTATTAAGTTGGTGTTTCCATTTTGAATATCAAGCTTTAAATTATCTACTTTTGACTGTAATTCCATTAATTCCTTATTCCACTGTTTTTGTTTATTTTTATACCATCCCACCACTCTTCCATATAGGTATGCTTTCAATGCATCCCATATATATATATTTCAGATACATCTTTTGTAAGATTGCTATCTAGGAATGTTTGTGTCTCTTTAATATAAAATTCCTTAAAATCTTTGAGATTTGTTATGTAAGATGGTATTCTTGTTACTGATATCCTTCTCTTGAAACATAAGTCTATCTCAAACGTTATGGTGTTATGGTCCAAAAATGGACATGAAATTGTCTTGACTTTATTTAATTTAGAGGTTAAATCCTTTGTTATGTACACTCTATCTATTCTAGAGTATGTATTATGTCTATGGGAAAAATGTGTAAAGAATAGTGAATCTGGGATAGTATACTCATTTATGTCAACTATATTAAAAGTTTCAACAAACTCAGATAACAACTTTGTTAAAGGTGATCTCTTACATGTAGTTTTAGTATTTGTGTCAGTTTCTTTTATAATGCAATTGAAATCTCCAGCTATGATTAAATTGCCTTTGGTATATTGTACAATGTCTTCTAAGTGTTGTTTGGCCACTCTAACACCTAGTCCTGGTATCCAATAAATATTCACTAATGTATATATCATTTCATTGATAGATATTGTCACTAGACAAAACATTCCTGAGTTGTCATGGAATGTGTTTATGATTTTAGGCATTAAAGTAGTGTTTTTCCACAAAATTGCTACTCCGCTTCTGATTATAGGTGGAACTTACTAGTATTGTATAGTTTTAATTGTTTATTTTATTTATGTCTTCTTGTGTAAGGTGTGTTTCCTGTAAAAATACTAGTTGCGCTTCACATAGCTTTAAATATCTATAAAGACTTCCCCTTTTGCAGCTATTATTTAAACCATTTACATTAAGAGATATACATTTTGCAATTGGATTTATATTAGCTTTGCTTTTATCCATATTCATATACTCGTAACAATGTGTAGATGTGTGTGCATGAAGAGAATGACTTGTTCTTTCTTCTTCCAACAGTATTACAATGGATTATAGACACCCAATAAAAGTAAATTACAAGATCATAACTGAGAACAATATAAGATAAACAACCACCAAACCCCTCCATGAGAAAAAACATCTCATCCTTGAATGATCTAATCATTCAAGCAATCTCTCTAAGTCTGCATTTCAGCATCCTCCCCTGGCCCCGCCATATGGTAGTTTTATAATGAAAAGCATCTTATATATCTTTTAAGTATACATGTATCTGTCTTTACAGATTACTTAAATACAGTCTTTATTTTTAATATTTTATAAAACACTAAGGCAACACAACTATACATAGATTTAATACTTAACTATTTGGTTTTGTTTAAATTGTAAAGGAAAATCTTTTATTTTAATATATCTTTTGTGTAGCAATAATGGTTATGCATCTTAAAAATAATATGCTTGCTGTCTATCTCCCTTATAGTGTGAGTGGCATTCATAGGTATCAAATTTATTATAATGGTCTACATATATATATATATATATATATATATATATATATATATATATATATATATATATATATATATACATATACATACATACACATACACATATATATA
The DNA here is from genome assembly GCF_019279795.1 of Protopterus annectens. Taxonomy (NCBI): domain Eukaryota; kingdom Metazoa; phylum Chordata; order Ceratodontiformes; family Protopteridae; genus Protopterus; species Protopterus annectens. Next base: position 171,342,073 of record NC_056730.1, on the reverse strand, counting down.
TATATATATATATATATATACACACACATACATACATACACAACTATATGCATACATACATAAAAAAAAATGTTAAGCATTATATGCATCAGTTAACCATGCCACAAGTTGATTAAATCAGAAAGTATCCGTAACAATGAATATAATGTTACATTTGTATTGTCATTTATCAGTAATCTTATAGTTTTCTTTTAATTCAAAAAGTCATATTTTAGTGGTATGAATGCTATTAATTTGTTTTTGGCATTGGTATTATATAGTTTAAGACTATATTTCTTAGCAATTCCTATATATTTATTAGTGCCACTGGCATATTTCATCGCTAGTGTACCACATATGTCATATGTCAAATAGCAACTCATACTCCTTATGATATTACAGGATTTATCTGCAGCATTATAACTGTAAGGTTGGAAAATATGAGAAGCAAAGTAGGCTTTAAATATGCTATAACACAATTGTTCGGTACTTATTACTGTCAACTATTCTACATACACAGGAAAAGATAACCTTATATGACCATCAACCATTTTCCTTCATTTTTCTCTTCATCCTTCTATTCTCCATTTTTAATAAATATTTGTTTCTATTGTGGCTTCTTTGAATTTAGTGAGGGTACTCCATATCATATTACAGATAATATACAACATTCAAACAGAAAACATGCCCAATATAGAGACATATTCTCAACTCAAGTGGTCCACACCATATATTTATAACACTGCAGTCAGAAATATACTAATGAATATGCAATAACTAGCAGCTTTGCAGCATGTGTGTGTCTCTAACAAGTACATACCTATAGGATATTAAAAAGAATAGATAGCACGCTCTTGTTTCATAATTAACAAATGCACACAGCCTGGTATTTACTTTCATAGACAGAAATTAGACCTGTTACTTATATGCATATCAGGCACCAACAGCAATATGTTAGTAAATGCCTATGCTATTCAAATCATATTTTAATGCTGATTGATATAAGATGTAGCTGACAATGGCTTTAGCGTTTGTGATGTTATATAATATATATTCAGTATTATAAGTAAAAGTATGTTGCATGTCTATTTGCAATCTAAGGTTCAAGGCTGATCAATTTAGACATACAAGACAATCTCTTTAGCCTTGGTTATATAATGGGAGTTACTGTGTCTCTACACAACCATTCATTTTCAGTGAGGATGTTCAATATTAATATAACTTGCCTTTAATAAAAGCATACTTATAATTCAGCAGTTCTTCCCTATATATATATATATATATAACAATATCATAAGCAAGTCTGAGATTTTTTCTTGCTCATTACTGCTTAATGATTGCGCTACTTGAACAATTTAATATTTACAGAGTATCTTGATAATTAAACAGCAACTCCTTTTTACCCTTAAAATGCCTAATAACACATAGCTACATTCATGAACCTTAATTGACTTACTATCCTTAAGGTTGAGTACACTAGCTGCCGTGTGTTTACAAATATGTTATATAGTTCCAGTCAAGGACTTAAATATATTAAATTTTTATAAAATTAAGTTAAATTATAGTAATTTACGTGGGTGATCTTATCAGAAAAGATTATAGTAAAGTCTGTATGTGTTAACTATTCATACAGTTTCTTCCAAGTGATATACTTCTTTTAAGCTTTGTGTGCTGTTTATGTGTACAATTCAAAATGAATAACAAATATTACAATATAATAAAATGTCATGTATGTGTTGATACCTTCTAAATTCATTAGGTACTTCAGTGTACTTTTAATATTTGTTAAAACTGTAAAAGCACTTTGCCATCTCATAAATAGTGTGCTGGTTACTTTAAGTAGCTTAGGAGCTGGCAACACACCCATACTTTCTTGTTTTAGTGCTGACATCACTCATGACTGTTTACTTTCATTTTGTGCTGTTAGAAGGTTTAACACACTGTAATGGATTCTAACTGAAGAACCTTCATTCAGGGGTGGTAAAATAAGAGTTCCCAGCTCATGACCATGGCGGGAAGACAAAAACAAAGTAAGTGAAGTTTTTAGGGCTTTTTTTTAAACTGAACACCAGCTCATTAAACTTCTATTAGTTTTTTTAACATTAAGAGCAGATATACAAGCCAAACAGTTGTTTGTTAGTCAAAAAGGCACCTTTAGCATCAAAGAATAGATAATTACTTTTCAAGGCACTTTTTGACAGTTATCACTATCAGTTTTTATATATTATTATGTGTATTAAATACATCAGTTTAGATATTTCATGCAGCTTAGTGTAAACAATATGAAAATGAATCATGCTCATTTGAACACACCACATTAATGTGTCAGTGTAAATACATCATATTCTATACTAGCAGTAAAATGCAGGTAATTTATAATTAAACTATCTAAACA
>NC_056730.1:171197871-171339199 GCF_019279795.1 Protopterus annectens | reverse complement strand
CTACAGAAGCCCTGATTCCAACTGTCTACATTCACGTACTATTCGTTTTTCATTTATTCCTGTACAGCAACATTTCGAATGTCGATGTTTAGGGTTTGATGGGTTTTTTTTTTTTTTGTCTCTAAACATCTACACCTGTTGAGAGATTGAAACACAAACTTTGAAGCCACAACATTATTTCTTTCAGCTGGATTACATGACAGAAGAATTATTGCAATCTAGCCGCAGAGTGGAACTGAGTCAAGAGAAGTAGAAAATGTGATATTTAACGGCATGCAAAAGGGGAAATGGGAATGATGTGTAAAATCATGTACAGTCTTATTAAATAATTCTGAATGATAAATTAATATAAAAAATTATTGTTTCAAAGAAATAATACATTATCTCACGTTGGAATGCATAGTCCCTGTTTTCCTCAAAAAGTAATTCTATATAATTTGCATTTAAACATTGTATCATTTACTGCAAGCATTTGTTGTTAATCAGCATATTAATTATTGCTATTGGCATACTCCATAAACTCTATGGAATACCCTGAGCAGTTGGACTCCACACTACTAGTCTTACTGGAGGTCAGTCACCAAAGCTTCCTTATGTTGCATATCTCCACACTACCCATAAAATAACAATTAGCATGATGCACCTGTCTCACAGAATCTTTATTTCCTTCAGATAATCTTACAAGTCTCTTCCTAAATTTTGTTTAATTATTCTTTATTAATAGGTTCATAGGTTCATACTAGGCTATCTGCCCAAGGGCATTTATAAGCCTAGCCCATAGTTATTTGGCTTTCGCCACCCCTTTAGTTTGAATAAAACTATGCCTATTATTTTGCTGTGCCTCTGTCAAGCAGTGACACTGAAGTAATCCCTGGGGTATATCTGCGATCCCCCATCCATTGGTCAAGATTCCTCTTGAACAAGGCCAGCGAGGTGCTCTGCCTCACATGTACTGGGATTTTGTTCCACAGCATAGGGAGCCTCAGGGTGATGAATCTGTCCCTCCAGCATGTTCTATTAATAACCGTGTCAAGGTTTAAGTCTCCCACCCTTGTGGTTCTGAGGATCTAGATTTTTGAGGTGAAGCATATTCATCAAATCAGGGTTTGACATGGCCTTATATGTCAGGCACAGGTCACCTCTGAGCAAGCGGTATGAGACTGAATAGAGCTGGAGTTCTTTCAGTCGGGCAGCATAAGACATATTTTTGAGACCCTTTATCCTTTTGGTGAGGAACTTTTGGGGCCTTTCCAGCTGCTGCAGGTGTCGGGTCAGATACATTCCGAATGGGGCATTGTGCTCAATCATAGGTCTAATGAGTGATGAGTACAGGGGCGATGACCTCCCTTGATCTAGATGTGAATCCCTTCATGATCAGGTGGGCAATGTAGAAGGTTTTCCTAACCACTTTAGCAATATGAGTGTCAAATGAAAGGCTACTGTCAACCTGGGTCCCCAGATCCCTGATGACTTCTTCTGTGCTCAGTGGATTGCCACCATATGGTAGCTAGGGGTAACCTTGTTTTTCCCGAAGGGTATGACTATGCATTTCTTGGCATTTAACTTTAGGCCATGGCTCTGGCACCAGTTATCCGTTTCTGTGAGGCCCTTCTGAAGGATATCTGTGTCAGATGTGTTTTCGACTATGGCGCCCAGTTTGCAGTCATCTGCAAACTTTGTCAGCCATAACCCTCCTGTGTTGCTTGTACTTCAGAAAGTAGATACCGAACAAGAGTGGACCCAGGACTGAGCCCTGTGGGACACCACTTGTGACAGGCTTTGAGTCTGACATGGCTCCAGCAACTCTGACCCTGTGGGTTCTGTCACTTAGCCAGTTTGCAACCCATCTTGTGATGTATGGGTTTACATTCAAGCTGATGAGTTTTCGATGATACCTGAGTGGGGTATTGTGTGAAAGCCTTTGCCAGGTCAAGGTAGGCTGTATGGACTGCCTTTCCTCATCAATGGCCTTGGTGACTGTCTCGAAAAAGTCAACCAAGTTTAAAGGCATGATCTGCCTTTGACAAAGCCAAACTGGGTTGGATCCAAAAGTCTGCAAGTTCCTATGTCTTTATTTATGAGTTCCATTATGATCCTCTCCATGGCTTTGCAGATAAGGCTTGTCAAGCTAATGGGATGGTAATTTCCAGGGTCGGTGGAGGCACGCCCTTGTGAAATGGGACCACAGTCGCGTCGCCACTCCTTGGGTACATATCCTGAGGTGAGGCTAAGATTAAACAGCTGTCTAACTGCGGGTTTAATTCCTCATTGAGTTCGTGGAGCACACAGCTGGGGACACCATCGGTCCCATGGATGCTGTGTTTTTGCTTTGGAGAGCAGTTTCACCTGGGCGTTGGAGATGTTTGGGGGCTACAATCCTCTGGTATAGATATCTCTCCTTTTGGGGAGGGGAGAAGTTTGCACTGAACCTGTCAGCCAGTATGTTGGCAATGTGTGTAGGTTCAGTAATCTTCACATCATTTTGAACTAATTCTGAGCATATCTGGGAGTTTCCTCCTAGGTTTCTAACATAGCTAAAGAAGGCCTTATGATTGTCATTTGAGTCCTTGGCGATTTTTCTCTCAAAATTTGCCTTGGATGATTTATGAGAGCTCTTAGTTTTTTACTTATAATGATCAAAGGTGTCTTACCTTTCAAGGATTTTGCTCTATCTTGTAGTAGCTTCCTCCTTTTGTTGTAGAGCTTGTTTATGGCTGGGGTCCACCAGACTGGATGCTTACCTTTGGTACAAAGAGTCTTAGTTTTGTTTGGGATTGCCTGATCCATGCAGTCCTGTAGGTGCTGGTAGAAGGCATTTGTAAGTGATTCAGCGGTTTGAGTAATGTTTACCACTGGCTCAGGGGCCTTAAAGGAGACCACACTAGTTTTTAGAAGTGTGAAGTCGGCATTTGAGAATTTTTCACTGAGTTCTTTTATATTTCAGGTGGGGGCGGGATGAGGACCTTCAGCGAGATTAGTTTATGATCTGATCTCACCAGTGAGGGTATACTTCGGTGTTGAACATTGTGATCCCATGTTCGTGATAATGAGATCAAGTATGTTTTCTCCTCTTGTGGGGATGGTGACTAGTTGTTCCATGGCATTTGAGTTTATGAACTCCAGGAACCTTTGGGCTAGAGTGTTTGGGCTTGAGTAGTGTTCCCAGTCTATATTAGGGTAGTTGAAGTCACCTAGTATGATGGTGTTTGGAGATACATTTATCCCCTCCATTGTTTTCAGGAAGGCCATGTGAGGTTCCTGAGTTTGAGAGGGTGGCCTGTAACATGCTACAAATTGCAGAGCAGTCTTGCCTATGGTTAATTGCACCTGGATGGTCACCGATGCATCGTGCGTTGCCACCAACCTTGAGGTGTGGGTGTCTTTTATGAATATGGACACCCCCCCTCCTTTCTTGGTGTTGTCCAGATTTTGGGGCCGGAACGCATGATATGAGGTGAAACCTGCTAGTGCTGGGGTGCTCTCAGGAGCCTTGAACCAGGTTTCTGTCACAGCACAGACATCGATGTTCTCCATACTGAGGAGGGCCTCGAGTGCGTGCATCTTGAGATTGAGACTTCTGGCATTGAGCAGTAACCTTTTCTATTCTATTAGTTTCTTTTCTGAATCATCTAAAAATAGACAACTGTATTTGGGATTTAAATGCACTCATACTGAAACAAACTGATTATGAGCATCAAAAATTAACGTTTTTGTTGTTTTCTACATCTACCTTTCTTAATACGGGTCCATCTTCTACAGCAATGATGTACTGCTCTGTTATTTTTGTATTCTTTCTCAAATCTCTTATCAAATCAAATGCTGTAAGGAATTTAAAGTTTTTAAATGTTTTTGCTGTTTACTGTATCCACCTTTCTTAATACAGGTCCATTGTCTAGAGTTGCACTACCAAGACCTATTTTTTTTGTATTTTTTCTCAAATCTCTCATTCAAATCAAATTTTGTGAGATATACAAAGTTTTTAAAACCTTTGGTTGTGATATTTAATTCTATATATTTTTACAGGCATTATACTATAATAAATATTTTGTTTTGTTACCATTACATTTCCAAACTGATTGATTATTTATGTCCAAGCCCAATTGTGCATTTTGATTTGGATATAGTGAAGAAAATAAGTCCATATCTCTAGAACCTGATTTTTGTACCATCTTGCAAAAATGGTTCCGTCATTCCAGTAGGGCTTCAAAATGTTCTCAGTAGTTCTCTCTGTTATCAGCATCATGTAGTTCACTCTCAGCATCTGAATCATTACTAGAGTAAAATTCTCAGTAACTTGTTCAGTATTTCTATATTATGATAAATACTAGGTTGCTGTCAGCTGCCTGTCAGGTGCCAGGATCCGCCATATAACCCACGCACTCAGGTCACTCCACAGCAAGTACAAATATGACTCTGTCATTGTTCATGTTGGTGTAAACGATCTGAGACGTACCTCCCTGGACTACATGAAAAGAGACATGGAAGAGCTCTCCAATCTTGTAGCCCAGGCAGGTATGACCCTAGCCCTGAGTAGCATCCTGCCATCATCCAGAATGATACTGCAGTACAAGGACAAAATGATTGACTTCAACAATTGGCTAAGCTTCTGGTGCCATTCTAAGGGGATCCAGTATCTGTCTGCCTGGGATGACATGGTCAACAGACCATGATGCTTTTCCAGAGATAACCTGCACCTGTCGCCCTTGGGATTCTGGATACTGGCTAAGGCTCTTGCTGCCCCTATAGTGCCTTTTTAGGCAAGGTTCATATGACAAATTCACCACTGTAACAGCAACAGGCAAGCAAAAACTGAGGGTAATGCTACTCAGTGCTAGAAGTCTAAATCTCAAAATGCGCTCACTCTAGGCACTCCTTAAAATGGAGAACATCGATATCTGTGCAGTGACTGAGACCTGGTACAAGGTTCTAGAGAGCACCCTTGCATTACCAGACTATAACTCATACCACACTTTTCGGCCATCGAACCTGGAGCAGAACACCAAAGGCGGAGGTGTGTCCATATTCATTAAGGATATCCACACCTCCAAGCTAGTTGCACAGCATAATGCATCCAAGGTTATAAAAGTGCAACTAACTCTGGGCAAAATTGCTATCCAAATTGTAGCTTGCTACAGATCCCCCACCATACCCCAGGATTCCCGCTCCTCTTTTCTTGATATACTGGAAAATATTAGGGTTCAACTGAACACCTTAATAATGATTGATTTCAACTACCCCTCCATTAACTGGGAAATCTGCTCATGTACTAACTCCTTCGCTCAACGCTTTCTGGAATTTATAAATTCCAATGCCCTGGATCAACTTATCCACACCCCCACCTAGTCATTACCAACATGAGTGACTGGTGTTCCACACCTGAAATAAACTCCTCGTTGGTCAGATCTGACCATAAGCTAATTACCCTAGATATCCGCATCTCACCCCCACCCACCATTAAGGAAACTACGGTAAAAAATTTCTCCAAAGCCAACTTCATACTTCTTAAGACAGAAGCGGCAAACTTCATGACACCCATGCAGCTGGACAATACAGTTACAACTGCTGAATCCTATATGAGTGCATAGATCGTGCTATCCCAAACAGAACCAAGATGCTATCCCCCAAAAAAACAAAGCCTACTCTACAACAGAAGGAAGAAACTGTTGCCAAAGAGAGTAAAATCACATGAGTGGAGGAGCTGCCTGGTCAGCCTCAGTAAGAAGCTGAGATCCCTTATAAGATTCTCTAAAGCTAGCTACGAAAACAAAAGCACCACCGATTCTAAGGGCAACCACAAAGCATTCTATAGCTATGTCAAAAATCTCAATGGCATCACTTAAATCTGCTCTGAGTTACAGCACAATGGCATGAAAATTACAGAACCAACTGATATTGCCAACATCCTGGCACATAGGTTCAGTGCTAACTTTACCCCCCTCTCACCCCCTAAAGGGCCCATATCTATACAGGAAGAATGCAGAGTCCCTGTAATCACATCTATGCAGGTAAAAGCTGCTCTCTCTAAAACCAAAAACACAGCATCCATGGGACCAGACAGCATCCCAGGCTACGTTTCACATGAACTTCAGAACAAAGTGGCTCCCCACCTAAGCAACATGTCAATCATAGTATCACATCAATCTTTGTGCCCACTGAATGGCACAAAGCAACAGTTATCCCACTCCATAAAGGGGGAGTCACCACTGATCCTGGGAACTATTGCCCTATTACCCTGACAAGCCTGGTCTGCAAGGCCATGGAGCGTATCATCATGGAACTCATAAACAAAGATATTGGTAACCACCAAACTCTGGAATCCACCCAGTTCAGGTTTGTGAAAGGCAAATCATGCCTTCTGAACCTGATCAACTTCTTTGAGGCAGTCACCAAAGCCGTAGACAAGGGTAAGGTGGTTCACACAGCCTGTCTTGACCTCACCAAGGCTTTCAACACCATCCCCTATTCTGGACTTATAGCTAAACTTACTAAACTAGGTATAAATCCCTACATCACAAGATGGGTTGCCAACTGGCTCACTGACACAACCCACACTGTAAAAGTTGCAAACTCCAAATCTGACTTCAAACCAGTAACAAGTGGAGTACCACAGGGTTCCGTCCTGTAATCTCTCCTGTTTGGTATCTACTTTTCTGAAGTACAGGCTAACACAAAAGGCCTCTGGCTAATTAAGTTCACAGATGACTGTAAACTAGGAGCCATAGTCAAGTCCCCAAATGAAGGGCCTCACTGAGACAGATGCCTGGTGCCAGAGGGATGGCCTCAAGCTCAATGCCAAAAAGTGCATTGTCATCCCCTTTGGTAAAAACTATGTACCCATGAACTACCACATAAACAGCAGACTACTTAATGTAAAATGTGTGATAAGAGACCTGGGGACCCAGGTGGACAGTAGTCTCTCCTTTGATAATCACATCGCCACAGTAGTCAGGAAATTCTTCTATGTGGCACACCTCATCACAAAAGGGTTCTCATCCAGGAAAAAATAGGTCATTGTTCCCCTCTACTTGACACTCATTAGACCCATTATAGAGTACAACGCCCCTTTTGGAATGTACCTCACAAGACATCTGCAGCAGCTGGAAAGGCCAAAGAAGTACGTCACAAAGAGGATTACTAGCCTCAAACAGATGCCCTACACTAACCAAAGAAAATAGGTCAAGGAAGAAACGAACAGCTCAGGCAAAAAATAGCGTAATCTTCTTTAATACACGCTTTCGTCGAAAGACTTCATCAGAATACAACTTCAACTTACAAAACTCTATAAATACTGACAAAATACATACTTAATCAATTAACCAATAAAATAATTAAAACTGAATAATCTAATCAGCCTAGTTTAGACAAATAAATTAGTGTCACCATTTTTATCAATGCATAATTTACGATCCTTTAAAAAACATTTAATGTTTATAGCATCATTTAAACCAGGGAGTTTATCCGATCTTAACTTGATTTGCCACAAAGTTTCCCTTTGTTCTCGTAGTTTTAAAATCACCCCTCTTAGATCTGTCTTACATACTTCCAATACTGAAAATAAAACTTCTTAAAATTATGACATTCTATAGAGTGTTTGTATAAAGCGTTGGTCTCATCATGTTTTCTAATACTGTAAATATGTTCACGAATTCGGGTTTTTAAACTCCTAATAGTCATTCCAACGTAGAAACTAGGGCATGTGCTACAAATACTAATATAAATAACTCCCTTAGTATTACAATCTACATAACCTGGGACTTCCAGTGTCTCACTTAAAGTGTCAACTGCTATATATGGTCCTTCAGCAATGAACCTACACATGTTGCAGTGATGACATACAAACATTCCCTTTTTCTTAATTTTAACTGAGTCACCAGGATTCCTATTATTGTTTTCCAATGCCTTTTTTATGTTAAAATTGTTCCTAAAAACAAATTTGGGCCTAACCCCTAAGATATTTACTATATCAGGGTTTCCTTGTATAATTTTCCAATTTCCCTCAATCAAACGCTTAATTTCAAAACTGTCTACACTAAGATCTAACGAACACATCAGTTCACCATCTCCCAAAGTATTAATTTTGCTTTTGGTCGAAAAAATTTGATTGTTAGAATCTACTGCGTTCAAAATGGCCTGATAATGTGAGGTCCTTTTATTTAAAACTTCTTCAATAATACTATCCAAGAATAATTTGTCATAGCCCCTATTAACAAACAAAGATTTAATAAAATTAATTTCCAAACTAAGATCATAATCTTTGAAAGTCATTCGGCAAGCCCTAATTAGCTGTCCTTTAGGTATGTTTCTAACTGTATGTCTACTGTGCCACAACGATAATGGAGATAACTGTTTGTAAAAGTGTTTTTACGATGTATTTGACTGTGGAAACGGTGGTCAATATTGTCCCACCATAGTTGAATGTCCAAAAAGGGCACAGATAACCCAACATCTCCAGTGGTAAACTTCAAAAAACTAACTGTGGAATTAACTTCTGAGATGAAGGTGTTAACCGTGTCATAATTTCCTTCCATAATGAAGATCAAATCATCCATAAATCTGTAATAAAAGGAAATGTGAAAAATATCCTTCAATCTGTCAAGATGTTCCTGTTCCCACCACGTCATGACTAAATTAGCATATGAGGGTGCAGCAGGAGATCCCATGGCTACCCCTCTTTTTTGTTTGTAAAAAGTGTCGTCAAACAAAAAAATAGTTATTATGTAGCACAATATCCAATAATCTAAAGATAATAGAAACACTGTCTACACTGTATTTTTTACTTTTAGTTAACAGCATTCTAATTGCCTCCACTCCTTCCTCATGGGGAATACAAGTATACAATGATACTACATCCATGGTGAAGATAGTAAATCTGTTAGGATCAAAAACCGATGTGTTCATATAGTCTCTTAATCTAGCCAAAAAATGTCAGGAGTCCTTAACAAAGGATGCCTGTTCAAGTACTAAGGGTCCTAAAGTTGCATCAAGGACAAGCGAAATCCCTTCGGTGACCGAATGGGGTGAAGAAACTATCGGTCTAAATGGTGGATCCAAGGGATTTTTGTGTACTTTCGGAATACCGAACAGAACCCCTATTTTAGGTTGTTCATTAACACAAAAATTATAAATATCTATAGTTATTTCACTGGACATTAATGCTTCATATAAATGGTACTGAATCAAGCAATGTTTCTTTTTAATTTCAAAGAGAGGGATAACTTCATATTCGTCCTCATTCTTTAAAATTTCTAACATCTTTTATTTATATAGCTCCTGTTCCATTACCACAATGTTTCCGCCTTTGTCACTTTTCATAAATCTCAACAGTTGATTTTTGTCACGTAATTGCCTGAAGGCTTTCCTTTCTTCAGAATTTAAGTTATATTTATAATGATTCTTACAAGATAAAACAGTGTCAAGTTCTTTCACACAAACTTCCTCAAAAACTTTCAAAGTATACATTAACTGAGGATTAAAAGTAGAGGGCTTCATTAAAACTTTGTTAACTTCTGGTACATTATGCATCAAATAAGACAAGTTCAGTTTTCTAACGTATTTCTTAATGTCTACCACTGTTTTGCTGAAATCAGCCTTAACAGTGGGTACAAAATTCAAACGCAGTCTTACTAAACCTAATTCAGTTTCAGTAAATACAGTATCAGTCAAGTTAATAATATCAAATTGGTTGTCACTAGAAAATGTGGTCAAGTGTTTCACATTTCTTTGTGGCAAATCAAGTTAAGATCGGATAAACTCCCTGGTTTAAATGATGCTATAAACATTAAATGTTTTTTAAAGGATCGTAAATTATGCATTGATAAAAATGGTGACACTAATTTATTTGTCTAAACTAGGCTGATTAGATTATTCAGTTTTAATAATTTTATTGGTTAATTGATTAAGTATGTATTTTGTCAGTATTTATAGAGTTTTTGTAAGTTGAAGTTGTATTCTGATGAAGTCTTTCGACGAAAGCGTGTATTAAAGAAGATTACGCTATTTTTTTGCCTGAGCTGTTTGTTTCTTCCTTGACCTATTTTCTTTGGTTCGAGTTGTTTTAGTGGTTTGTTACTGTTTTGTTTGGTGTTTACCACTAATGGCTGAGGAAGGAGAAGAACCTTTGCTGAACTTGTCTATACATCCGACACCTGGGACCATTACCGGAGGTACTGAAAATTTACTACTAGCCACACTAATGGATATACAGAGTTCCCTGAAGTTTCTAATGACAAAGGCTATAGCGAGTGAGCAAGCGGCGAATGCCTCTAGCCCAGCGGGCTCTTTTACCGAAATGGATACAGTGATTGACGTCATGGACGATGAACGCATCAACCACAAACACAACCAACGTAGCGGCCGAATGGTTCCATCAGTACGAGACCGCGGTTCCTCTGGACACAATTTAAAAACATTTTTGGACAATTTTTCTAATCCTTTTGGGGATGTCAAACAGTATCAACAGGCTTTCAATGAAGAAGGAGTCACTAAGAAACGTGACTTATTGGCAAAACTACTTAAAAGGTACCGTTCAATAGATTTAGAAAATTGTTACTTTCAACGGTGCATTGAATTGAAGCTTGTGCCGAAGGGGCTTAGATTTTTTTAAATGCCCCAACGGCGTTACTAAGGGCGAGCCAATGTTTAACCAGCTAGTAACTTTCTTTAGTGAAGCAGGGTTACGATTTTTGGGGCTGCTTATTGAGAACAATAGATTTAAAATGTTGACCTTGAAGGATGAAATTGCGAATATTGAGAAAGACATTTGCAGCTCATTAATTGAGAGTAACAGGGTTGAGTTCTTTAATAAATTAACTGACGAGATAGAGAAACATTCTACGGAGGTAACAAACCGGAAGCATTTTAAATTATTGCGAGACATTTCTTCTTATGAAGAAGGGACTGCATATGATAACTTTACTGTTGGTTTTAAACACAACAACAAGAATGTTGAAACTGTTAACATTGCTAACAGGCAGAACTATACTTCAGCGGTTTCCGCTTCATGCCCTGATACTAACAGCACCATTTTTACCTCTATTTATAAAACTAATGGAGGTGTTTCATCTAAACCATCTAAAGTGACTGTTATTGACAATGGTAATAATATTCCAGGTAACTGTGAAGACGAAGAACTAGACATTGTCACTGACGGGTCTAGTTTAGCCGGCAATATCTTGGCGGATAAAGCATTTCATGATTGTGCTAACAGGACAAAGGTTGCTACTGGTGCAGTTAACTCTTTAATGGACTCCTCTTCCACTTCTTCTTCTTTTTTAGTAAAGAAGAGTTTACCAGTAACAAAAAAGACAGTGTTTACCAGGAGTCAGACATTTCTAGCGTCCAATTCCTCAGGGGATGAAATGTGAAACACTTGACCACATTTTCTAGTGACAACCAATTTGATATTATTAACTTGACTGATACTGTATTTACTGAAACTGAATTAGGTTTATTAAGACTGGGTTTGAATTTTGTACCCACTGTTAAGGCTGATTTCAGCAAAACAGTGGTAGACATTAAGAAATATGTTAGAAAACTGAACTTGTCTTATTTGATGCATAATGTACCAGAAGTTAACAAAGTTTTAATGAAGCCCTCTACTTTTAATCCTCAGTTAATGTATACTTTGAAAGTTTTTGAGGAAGTTTGTGTGAAAGAACTTGACACTGTTTTATCTTGTAAGAATCATTATAAATTTAACTTAAATTCTGAAGAAAGGAAAGCCTTCAGGCAATTACGTGACAAAAATCAACTGTTGAGATTTATGAAAAGTGACAAAGGCGGAAACATTGTGGTAATGGAACAGGAGCTATATAAACAAAAGATGTTAGAAATTTTAAAGAATGAGGACGAATATGAAGTTATCCCTCTCTTTGAAATTAAAAAGAAACATCGCTTGATTCAGTACCATTTATATGACGCATTAATGTCCAGTGAAATAACTATAGATATTTATAATTTTTGTGTTAATGAACAACCTAAAATAGGGGTTCTGTTCGGTATTCCGAAAGTACACAAAAATCCCTTGGATCCACCATTTAGACCGATAGTTTCTTCACCCCATTCGGTCACCGAAGGGATTTCGCTTGTCCTTGATGCAACTTTAGGTCCCTTGGTACTTGAACAGGCATCCTTTATTAAGGACTCCTGGCATTTTTTGGCTAGATTAAGAGACTATATGAACACATCGGTTTTTGATCCTAACAGATTTACTATCTTCACCATGGATGTAGTATCATTGTATACTTGTATTCCCCATGAGGAAGGAGTGGAGGCAATTAGAATGCTGTTAACTAAAAGTAAAAAATACAGTGTAGACAGTGTTTCTATTATCTGTAGATTACTGGATATTGTGCTACATAATAACTATTTTTTGTTTGACGACACTTTTTACAAACAAAAAAGAGGGGTAGCCATGGGATCTCCTGCTGCACCCTCATATGCTAATTTAGTCATAATGTGGTGGGAACAGGAACATCTTGACAGATTGAAGGATATTTTTCACATTTCCTTTTATTACAGATTTATGGATGATTTGATCTTCATTATGGAAGGAAATTATGACACGGTTAACACCTTCATCTCAGAAGTTAATTCCACAGTTAGTTTTTTGAAGTTCACCACTGGAGATGTTGGGTTATCTGTGACGTTTTTGGACATTCAACTATGGTGGGACAATATTGACCACCGTTTCCACAGTCGAATACATCGTAAAAACACTTTTACAAACAGTTATCTCCATTATCGTAGTGGGCACTGTAGACATACAGTTAGAAACATACCTAAAGAACAGCTAATTAGGGCTTGCCGAATGACTTCCAAAGATTATGATCTTAGTTTGGAAATTAATTTTATTAAATCTTTGTTTGTTAATAGGGGCTATGACAAATTATTCTTGGATAGTATTATTGAAGAAGTTTTAAATAAAAGGACCTCACATTATCAGGCCATTTTGAACGCGGTAGATTCTAACAATCAAATTTTTTCGACCAAAAACAAAATTAATACTTTGGGAGATGGTGAACTGATGTGTTCGTTAGATCTTAGTGTAGACAGTTTTGAAATTAAGCGTTTGATTGAGGGAAATTGGAAAATTATACAAGGAAACCCTGATATAGTAAATATCTTAGGGGTTAGGCCCAAATTTGTTTTTAGGAACAATTTTAACATAAAAAAGGCATTGGAAAACAATAATAGGAATCCTGGTGACTCAGTTAAAATTAAGAAAAAGGGAATGTTTGTATGTCGTCACTGCAACATGTGTAGGTTCATTGCTGAAGGACCATATATAGCAGTTGACACTTTAAGTGAGACACTGGAAGTCCCAGGTTATGTAGATTGTAATACTAAGGGAGTTATTTATATTAGTATTTGTAGCACATGCCCTAGTTTCTACGTTGGAATGACTATTAGGAGTTTAAAAACCCGAATTCGTGAACATATTTACAGTATTAGAAAACATGATGAGACCAACGCTTTATACAAACACTCTATAGAATGTCATAATTTTAAGAAGTTTTTATTTTCAGTATTGGAAGTATGTAAGACAGATCTAAGAGGGGGTGATTTTAAAAACTACGTAGAACAAAGGGAAACTTTGTGGCAAATCAAGTTAAGATCGGATAAACTCCCTGGTTTAAATGATGCTATAAACATTAAATGTTTTTTAAAGGATCGTAAATTATGCATTGATAAAAATGGTGACACTAATTTATTTGTCTAAACTAGGCTGATTAGATTATTCAGTTTTAATTATTTTATTGGTTAATTGATTAAGTATGTATTTTGTCAGTATTTATAGAGTTTTTGTAAGTTGAAGTTGTATTCTGATGAAGTCTTTCGACGAAAGCGTGTATTAAAGAAGATTACGCTATTTTTTGCCTGAGCTGTTCATTTCTTCCTTGACCTATTTTCTTTGGTTCGAGATGCCCTACACTAACCATCTCAAAAGACTCCAGCTTTACTCTGTAGCATATCGTCTACTCCGAGGAGATCTCTGCCTAACATGTAAAGCTATGTTAAACCCAGAGCTGTTGGACATGCTGCACCTTAAGAAATTCTAATCCCTCCGAACTACATGCTCTAGGGACCTAAACCTTGTCACCACAATGAAAAGGACATGCTGGAGGGATAGATTCCTGTCCCAGAGACTTCCTGTACTCTGGAATAAGCTAACCATCTATGTCAAGCAAAGTTCCTCATTAGCACTCTTCAAGAATAATCTTGATGAGTGTATGGGAAATAGGAAATACACTCCAGGGATCACTTCTGTGGCTCTGCTCAACAGGGGCACAGGAAGTTAACTTTCTTGGGTGGCGCAAGCCAGGGGAACCTTGTTGGCTAGGCTTACTTAGGCCCTTGGACCGATAGCCTAGTACCTACCTATGAACCTATGAACCTATAAATAAAGCTGCACCAGATAAAAAATAAGTCATAACTCTATACAGTAAATTCAAATTTAAAAACAATTCAGAAACGTTATTGTATCACTTCCCTCAAACATCTGTTTTGCAGATTTCCAACAGGATTTAAACTGACAAAATAGAAATAGGTGCATATTTGAAACGTAATAAAGCCATCCACAATTAGATAAATGCAATCAATGCAATGAATTAACCTATCGTATACCTGTAGGCCAAATCTGCAATAAGATCACATATATTTAATATCCAAACCTTCAACAAAAACAGAGGTAATCCAGAAGGAGCAACAAGTCTGGATTCCACCCATGACCCAGAGAGTGCCAGGACTAACAAGAAATGGAGTATAAAAGAATACTCCAGATAAAATCACTTTAGCTAGCAGATCTAGAAAGATCTCTCTCTCTCTTTCTCTCTCTTTGATAACTTCCCAGTAGTGTACTCAGTCAGGCAGAGAGTCTCCTACATCTGCCTAGCTAAAGTGATTTTATCTGGACTAATCCTTTATACACTGAACCTTCAACAAAAAGTAACACTGTTCTCATTAGAATATTCTAAAACTTTTTTGTCATGTCTAGTAAAAATCTGCAGAGTATAGTAGCTTTTATAGATTCATATTCATTACTGCAATAGTTCAGAGTGTGAGTCTATGTGTGTGTGTGTGTGTGTGTGTGTGTGTGTGTGTGTGTGTGTGTGTGTGTGTGTGTGTGTGTGTGTGTAATCTAGTTCTGCATAAACACCTACCTTCTAAAATATAACTTTCCCCATACAGACATAAAAATGCATCTACTATATTAGAAATATTACAACAGTGGAACTCCTTGATAACAGATGGTCTGTTGTCAATACAAACTTTATCATCCAGACAACAAAAGCACAACAGAAAAATGTCCACAGGGAATATCGTTGTTGTCTTTCGGCTTTTACATGCCTTTATTAATCAAAGCCTCATCTAATCATTGTTGCAGCTTCAGAAAATGACATTAAACAAGCAAGTTACTTAAGCTAACTCCCTTAGAAGTTCTGTTTTTGCCTTGCACTTTCCAGTAACCTCCCTCTCTAACTGTATTATCATTGCTCCCTCTTAAGACTATTTCAATCACATGACAAGATATTTCAAAAACATCATGCCCCTGACTTTATGCTATCATTGCTCTTAAGTATCTGTCATAAGGAAATGATACAAAGAGAAAGGGTGGATGGTAACAGGATCTATGTCGAAAAATTATCAACACTTGTTTCCTTGTTCTACAATTTGCTGATAAGCTTATGAGTAAGCATTTTTTTCTGGAACACACTTAAATACACAATATTTGTATGATGACTTCCATATGTAACTTGCATTTCAACATCTTTAAATAACCTTCCAAAGTTCCAGTACAAATAAACTAGGGACCATCAATACGATGAAAAAGCCTTCCTACCAGAAGTGCAATACTTAATACTGTAAGACTCAGCACACTGGAAACATGTCCAGTTCTAATAAAACAAGCACATTTCATAACCTTTGCTACGCATTTAAAGTATTTTTCAGTGGTGGAGCTTCACCCCTACACCCCAACATGTGGGAGACTGAACCTCACACTCTTTGTTACTTATGCATACTAAGTCCATTCCTGCTATACCTCAGACAAGGGGAACTATTTTACGATTCCATAACTTTGGAAGTGGTGTGCAATCCCCTTAATTGCATTTAAATGTTTGCTGTTCTGATGATCACTGTAATGGTCATTTGACTCATTGCGCACCCTTTAGGCATACATAATAGAATTATGCATATAATAGGGGGACTATATTGCTTTTCCTTTTAATTAACCCAATAAAGATTTTATCATGTACATGGAAAAAATAACCCCCATACAAGTATCCTTCTTTTTAAATAGTATACTTTACCAGAAATGAAGATATATTTATCAGAAACAAAGTAGTTGAAAACAAAGTTGTTCAGTTGGTTCGAATCTGGGAAATAAATGAATAGAAACGTTATAGAACCAGAGGCTAAACTGGAGAAAGAATAGCACTCCAGTTGCTTATTTATGTATGTATGTATGTATTTATTTGTCTTTGTGACCTGAAAACGTCTGAGTGGGGAAATCCCATTTTCAGAGGAGGCCCAGGAAGAAAAGCTCCACATTTAAGTTACACATTATGTTTATTTATAATTGCAAGGTTAAAAAAATCAGTATATGAGCTGTTTTACATTGTTTTTAAATATTTTTAAATATTTCTTACATGATCATAGCATTTTAACACAAAATAAACAAGAGGGAAATTAGCATAAATTGGTTAATTATTGAATAGAGAAAAAACATACAATAACAATTAATGTATTTATAGAATTATGCCTGCAGAGGAAAGATAAATAAAACTGGGGTGTTTTTGAGGTTAGTAAAAATTTTCAGAAAAATAAGTGGTAATGTAGCTTCAAAGTGATGGTAAGATAGACATGCAAGGAGAAATTATGGAAATGAGCAGGAAGATAAACAGAGGGGGAATTGTAGTTAGTAGTGGGGTGTAAGAGAAGGAGGAAGAGGAAGAGTTTAGGAAATAAATGCAGTTTGAGGAAGAGTGATAAGGTACAAAAAGGATTGGGAAGCAAAGTGGCTGTAAGAGTTGGAGAAAAGTAATCTGAGTAAAGCGAGCCAGGTGAGCAGGAAGAACAGAGTGATCTTTGGCATAGGTGTTGTTTAAGTAAAGTTTTGAAACTAAGTTTTCTATTTTAGAAGAGTGGGGATTTCTTTCTAGAGTTTTGACACATAATGAGAGTAGAGAGAGTCTCCATCAGTGTTGAATGTCTTTCTGATACACAGTAAAAAGTGCATTGCTAGACTGATGGTCTCTAGTAGGTGAATATTACAGTAGAGTATTTTGGAATACTGAGCATTTGTCTGGAAAGTACAATAGGTGTGGACAATGATTGGTTGTATGTCAACTGGTTTGGGAGTTCAAGACAATTTAATTGTTTTAATGTAAGGCAGTAGTGTGTTTTATAAGGTTGTGCTTGTTGCAAATCTAGCTATTTTATAGATGCAGGAGGCTAGTTTACTTTTATATGTGTTGATATTTTTAAGAATAGGGGAAGCATATAACAGAGAAAGAAGAGGTTTATTGCTGCTAAGGTAATACTTGCTTGATCTGTCGGTTAGTGTTTCACCCTATAGAGGGATGCAAATTTTTGGTGAGTCTTCTTAATGGAATGAAGTATGTAGTGATCAAATCTGAGGCTGCCATCTATTACAATTCAGAGTAGTTTAGTTTGACTTATGGTTTCTTTTTTTCTTTTATTACAATGTAATATAAAATGTGTGCTTCTAGTTAAGGTGTTGTTTTTGGAGTAAATATCATAAATTAGTTTTTTGGCATTAAGCAGCAAGTTAGAATTTTTAGTCATATTTCAATGTCAGTGAAAGATTTTTTAGTGATTGTCTGAAATTTTGTTATGGATGGAGCAGAGCAGATAAAGTTGAATCATCAGCATAATGTACAAGAGTGGCAAATGCTGTAACAGTATGAAGTTTATTTATGAAAATATTAAATTGAAGGGGCCAAGTATTGACCCTTGGGGAATACCAACAAAGACTGGTTGACAAGCTGAAAGGTATTGTTGCCATTTAGTTGCATGCTGATGACTGCATAAATAAATGTGAAACCAGGAGAGGAAGGGGTAAGTGAAACATAGTCTTGCAAATTCATAATGGAGCTTTTGGTGGGACACTGTGTCACATGCTTTGGGGAGGTCAAGGAAAAGTGAAAAACAAGGTTACCCTCATTTTTGTATTGGTTTACTATGTTGGTGAAGTTGAGGAGGACAGTAGCAGTACTGTGTTTTGGCATAAAACCCTGCTGGGTTTTGGAAAGGAGGTTGTGTTTGGTTATATGTTCCATAAGCTGAGAATGAATACCTTTCTCAAGGATTTTAGAGAGGGGTGATGGCATGGCAATAGGTCTATAGTACCTCCTTTGTGAAGGGGTATAATGATGGATTATGAGACATAGTTTTCAATTACCAACCTGTTGATTATAATGGAGACAGGGAATGCTAGTGCTTCTGAAACTATTTTGAGGAACTCACTGGGAAGGCTATTGGCAGCTGAGGTTGTTGCTTTTAATTTGGCTAGTAATTGTTTTATGGTTGATGATGTCCTTTGTGGTTCACTGTTGCAGTCATCACTGCAGGGTTCTTCCTGCCAGCAGCAGCCCCCGATCAGCCAGAATCCCAAAGTCTGGATCGGGCGCCAGCTGAGGTCGCATTTATCCTGACGTCAATGCGCTGGAAGGTATAAAGACCTCAGCTGACGCCATTTCCCCAGCTTTTCTTGCCGTGTGGTGCCCTTTGAAGTTCACTGATGCCGGTCGGCCTGTTCCTGTTTGTTTTTGGATCTAATTCCAGGATTTTTGTTTTTTTACAGATAAGTACCCCGTTGGGGAGGTCTTTTTCTTGCTCCAGTCAGATGTCAGAAAAAGTTAATAATTGTATTTCTTGTGGGAAGCAAATACCTCATAGGGATTTTCACTCTTACTGTATTCCCTGCCTGGGTCCTGACCACGACGTTGCTAATTGTGTGTTTTGTGCTAGATTTAATCAGCGTACTATTAAGCGTAGATATAACTTTGCCTTTTACTATTTTGGAAAAAGATTTAATTATAACATATCTTCAGACTCTTTTCTGGCTTCTGGGGTGTGTAAGAGGCGCAGGGATGCAGATAGGCCTCCGAGGTCCACAGTAAAGGATGTTACTCTGTTATTGCCAGTTGCTGGTTCATCGGTCATCAGTGAGGTGCCTTTGCAGCCCCTGTCATCAGCCTCTTTTGAACCAATTGCCTGTACCAACTCTGGTGTGGAGCTGATGGGGTCTTCAGAATTGCCAGGGGCTGGACCTTTGGATACTGCTCCCTCAGTTGGGTCTGGAGCTGGTAGGCAGGTACTGGCTTCTGAGGGAGTTCTCAGGCCTTCACAGCTTCCTGTAAATGTGGATTCAGGTTTACATGCTAAGTCAAAGTCTAAGGCTCCAGCGAAAGTGAAGTGGCTAGCACAGGCACCTTTTGATCAGGATCCTAGGCCTCAGAGGCAGATGCTTAGGATGGCTGAAGATCTCTTAACTATGATCAGGGGTTCTCATCCCCCTCCTGACAAGAAGCCTAGATTACAGTCCAATTATGATTCTTCAGACCAAATTTCTGTTTCTTCTGCTTCTTCCCTTGAGCAGGATTATTTTTTTCCTCTTTATGAGGATTCTGATGCTGAAGATTCCTTTCCTTCCGCCTCTCCTCCTGAGGATTATTCTTTTGGTGAAACTTTGCAAGATATGAGGGTGCATTTTCACTGAGAAGGGCAGGAATTCTCTGAATCCAAGAAAAGGCTTAGGGATTTTCTTCTTCTCCCACAGCATAAGCCTCTAGCTATTCCCCCTGTATTGGACATTGTTGATGTTTTTTCGGAAGCTTCTCTCTCTCCTGATTCTTTTCCCCCTACTCCGGCCAAACCGGATAGGTATTATAAGGTTCTAGATTCTCATAAATTTCTTTTTAAAAATCTTTCGCCTGATCCAGAAACAATTTCTCAGGGTCCTAAGGGTGTTAAAGCGGCCTCTGCTAAAAATCCTATTCCCTTTGACCGAGAGTCCAGGGCTTTGGAGAGATGGGGTAAAAAGGTTTATACTTCTGCTACGTTGTCTATTAGGACTTTGAACTGTCAATTTCATATGCTGAAGTATCACCAATACCTTTTGTCTGTATTTCAACAAAAGATTTCAGCTGTGTCGATTGGTGCGGATAATCAGGAGTTACAGGATTTATTGCATGCTATTGAACAAGTGGGTAAACATACCCTGCATTGTGGTTTTGATTCTTTGGAAGCTTCTTGTAGGGCTGCAACAACTGGCACTGTTATTAGAAGACATGCTTGGTTAAGGGATCAAAGCTTGCCGGATCAGATTAAAGCCAATCTTTTGGATGCCCCTTTGCAGCACAATGTTCTGTTTGGGTCCAAAGCTGAAGAGCTATTGAAGAAAATGGAAGACAAAGCCAAATCTATGCAGACAGTTAAGGATTTTCTACAGGTGCAACCTCCTAGATTTAGCAGACACTGGCCAACTAAACTTTGGTCCTTTCCGGGCTCGGACAGGTCTCAGAGAGGCAGATTCAGGTGTTCCAGAGGTAGGGGACAGTCACAGTCCCATTTTAGGAATAGGCAGTGGAGTGCCCCCTCTCCCAAGGATGGTGAAGATAAGTCTCAACCCTACTGAAAACAGTCTTTCTGACTCTCCCTTTCTGGTTCCAGGGGCTCCTCTCCTGGAAGATCCTTTGGGGGGGAAGGATTTCTCTTTTTTATCAAAATTGGAACCACATAACCTGGGACAAATGGGTTCTGGACATAGTCTCAAGAGGTTACAGATTTCATTTCCACACTTTGCCAAAACCGAACAGTTGGCCAGACCTGCCAAATCATCAGTGGGCAGAGGCACAACGGTAGGTTCAGTCCCTCCTGGCTATGAGGGCCATAGAATTGGTGCCAAATTTAGAAATAGGGCAAGGTTTTTATTCCAGACTTTTCCTGGTTCACAGGAAGGAAAATTCATGGAGACCAATCCTGGACCTCTCAGTACTAAACACCTTCCTAGATATACCAAAATTCAAGATGCTCAATCTACAGCAGCTGCTGCCTATGTTGGACAAGAATGCTTGGATGGTGACTTTGGACTTAAAAGACGCTTACCTGCATATTCCTATAAGGCAAGAGTGCAGAAGGTATCTGAGTTTCAAAGCGGGCTCGAAACATTACCAGTTCTCTGTGCTGCCCTTTGGCTTATCTACTGTGCCCAGGGTCTTTACGAAGTGCCTGGCACCAGTAATGGCATTTTGCAGACAGAAGGGAATTCAAATTTACCCTTATCTGGATGACTGTCTTCTTTAAGCGGACAACAAAGACACTCTACTTCGGCATCTAGCCTTTGTGCAGCATCTTCTTCAGTTCCTCAGTTTCACAGTGAATCTAAAGAAATCAAACCTGGTACCCACACAACAGATTACTTTCCTGGGTGCTCTTCTGAGTACTTCAACCCAGATGGCTTCCTTGACACCAGACAGAAAAGTGCAACTGGCTTCTTTTTTCCGACACCTGGCTTCAATGAAACAGCTGACTGCAAGAAAAATTCTGCAGGCTTTGAGTTACATGGCCTCCTGCATTCTGCTAATATGATATGCAAGGCTGCATATGAGGAAACTGCAGTGGTTTCTCAAGAGTGTCTGGTCTCAGCATTACCACAGTTTGGAAACAGTGGTCATGATTTTGCCTTGTCTCCAGCGAGAGTTTCTTTGGTGGGCCGAAGCCTGTCTACAGAACAAGGGGAAGCCTTTTTGTCTTCCACCGACCAACCAAGTTCTGACAACGGATGCTTCAGATTATGCATGGGAAGCCTACATGCACGGGAGATGTCTTCAGGGTGTTTGGACGAGGGAGCAAACGCACCTGCACATAAATTTGAAGGAGATGCTAGCTGTACAGAATGCCCTGATAGCCTTCAGGGACCTTCTTCTACCAGGACAATTGTTGATACGGGCAGACAACACTACAGTGATGTGGTACATCAACAAGCAGGGGGGCTCTCACTCTTACCCCCTGTGCAGCTTAGCCATGAATCTCTGGTACACTGCTCTGACCTGCAGTGTCGACTTACAGGTGCAATTCCTGCCAGGGAAAGACAACACTCTGGCAGACGCATTGAGCAGATGCATTTCAGATCCACAAGAATGGATGTTGGATGTTCGGATATTCAGGATGATTATAAAGGCTTGGGGATGTCCAGACAAAGATCTCTTTGCATCCCCTCAGAATCATCAACTTCCAACATTCTGCACAAGGACCTACCACAAACTAGCATGGAAAGCGGATGCCCTCTCATTCAGTTGGAAACACCTCTCAGTATATGCTTTTCTTCCCTTTCCTCTTCTACCTCGGGTACTTCTGAAGATAAAACAGGACAGACCACACATGATTCTACTGGCTCCCAATTGGCTTCGGCAATTCTGGTATTCCACTCTGATGTACTTGGTTCAAGAGCCTCCCTGGATTCTGCCTCAAATCCCTCATCTACTGTCTCAATGGGATGGCCGGATACTGCACAGTCATGTCGAGACTCTGCATCTAGCTGCCTGGTGGATCCAGGGTCTGTAAACACCTCTGCTCTTTCCAAACAGGTATTGGATGTAATCCTTGAAGCAAGACGGCCCAGCACTAGAAAATCTTATGCGGGAAAATGGAAAAGATTTTGCTCCTGGAGTCAAGTCCAGGGTGGTGATTCTTCTGTTCTGAACATTCCTCTGATTTTACAGTATCTGACAGAGTTGTTACATACGGGCCTATCTTTTTCGTCTGTTAAGCTTCATGCTTCTGCTATTTCTGCACATTACGCTACGGATCCTCTGATTTTTTCTCATCCATTACTTAAACAATTTCTTAGAGGGGCTAATAAGGGCCCTATAAGGGCTCCTGTTCCCACTTGGGATCTTAACTATGTTTTGGAGAAATTAACTTTGTCTCCTTTTGAACCTGCAACTTCTATGGATTTAAAATTTTTGTCTTGGAAAACTGCTTTTCTTTTAGCTATTACCTCTGCTAGAAGAATTTCGGAATTGCAAGCACTCATGGCTGTGGAACCCTTCCTTATTTTTCATCAAGACAGGGTATCTCTACGGAATAATCCCACATTTATGCCCAAGGTGGTTTTGGCAGTGGCCTTGAATCAGTCTATTCATTTGCCTACCTTTTATCCTCATCCTCAAAGTGAGGAAGAAAGTCTTTAGACGTGCACAGACAGCTTCGTCTATACCTGGACAGGACCAAGATATTCCGGAAATCTGATCAGTTGTTTGTCGCTTATGCTCCTACTGTTCAGGGGAAAGCAATCACTAAACAAACTATTTCCAAGTGGATTGCCCATTGCATCAAGTTCTGTTATTCTTATCATGGCAATCCGGTTCCTGTTAATGTTAGGACTCATTCTACCCGGGCTACTGCTACTTCAGTAGCTTTTCTTTGAGAGTTCCTACAAAGGATATTTTGGAAGCTGCTACTTGGAGTTCTGTACTTACTTTTTCTAAGCATTACAACCTCCCTCTCTATTCTAAATCCAGGGCAGGTTTTGCTTCTGCGGTTTTGCAAGGTTTTGTGACTTCTCCCTCTGTTTCTCCTCCAGCCATCCTTTCTTAACTTTGGGACTCAACCCTACAGTGATGACTGCAACAGTGAACCATGAAGGACATAGTACAGTTGTGTACTCTTACAATAAATGTAGATGTTCAAGTGTCTTCACTGTTGCAGTCTGGGTTACCCTGCCTCCTATCCCCTCTTTTGTTTTTTCCTTGAGTATTGTCTGTTATGAGGTATTTTGGCTGCTTAGGTTTTGGGCATGGTTTCTTTTTTAGCCTTTTCTTTCTGGGCACCTGACATTTGGGGCAAGAAAAACTGGGGAAATGGCGTCAGCTGAGGTCTTTATACCTTCCAGCGCATTGACGTCAGGATAAATGCGACCTCAGCTGGTGTCCAATCCAGACTTTGGGATTCTGGCCGATCGGGGGTTGCTGCTGGCAGGAAGAACCCTACAGTGATGACTGCAACAGTGAACACACTAGAACATCTACATTTATGGTAAGAGTACACAACTGTACTTTGGGAAGGACTGAAAACTAAAATACAGTGTGTTGCTTTTGAGAACAGATGGAAGCCAGAGGGGTGAAGTGAGGTGGTCACTAATTACTGATAGAATTGACTGGATAAAATGAGTGTTGAACTGAGGGGTAATGGACTTTTTGCTGTTTGAAGTAGAAGAATAGGGTGTAGTGGCATGGTCGGGGTGCAACAGTTTATTTAGTGAAGACCAAAAAAGCTTGAGATTGTTTTGGTGCTTTTAAAAGTAACAAGTTAGCAGACAGAAACACATGGGTGAATGAAGAAACAGTAACCTTCATATTTCATTTCAACGTTACTTAAAGACCACCTTTTTAAGGAGAAAGAAAGAACTAGGCAATGATGAAAAAGATATGAAGATTGTCAGAAAATGAAATGTGAATTATATATTTTGGACTGATGCAATCTTCAAAAGTAGACTCAAGCTTGATGCTTTTAATGGAGAATGGTTTAGTGTGTGTGTTTGTGTATATATGTTGAAATACACCTAAGAAAGAAGATTCAGAATTTTCCAAAGTACACTCCAGCACAGAAAATCTTTCAGACATTTACTATTCTGAAGAACTGAAGTAACCCTTGAACAGAATGTTCTACCAAAGTATGGTAACAGTCAAAAAAGTCTGACTTTTCAAATAAGAATTTTGTTAATTGATTAAGATAATTGGTTACCTGCCTGCTTTTTTAGGCATCCAGGAGGTGGCCATTGATAAACATTATTTATATTATGTTGGCATATAGTACAGACACATAAAGAGTTTTAGTAGTGTTATGCCATTCTGAATGATATTTAATATATTTTGTGTGCTTTTTAAATGCATCAATATTTCTTTCATTGGATAAAAACAGGGGAAGGAGAAGACAGAAATACAGCAGAACAGGAAGAGAAAGTGGCAGTTGCTTTTAATCACAACAAGCATACAGAAAATCCCACAAAACGTCCAGTGTAACAATATAAACTTTAACCACAATGCACAAAACATTTATTATAAATGTTGAAACTTTTCAGGACATTATACCTATATAAATACTACCTAACTTTAAATACACTAACTCTATACTCAGCCTAATGTACTAATTATCTCACCAGCTACACCTACCAGATATGAAAGCATACTGCTCACTGTTTTCAAACTTTTTAGTATCCCATTCCTTACAACATATTAACTCATGAGATCACCTTCTAGAAGAAAAGCAGCAAATGCTCCCCCCAAACACACAGGCACTGCTGTCTTTCAGGTTTCATGTATACCAGTGAGCCAACATCCAAACTAGATCTGACTTATCCATGCTTACACATACACCAAGGGGACTAGGACTCCTCTCCTGAATCAGTCTAATCCTCAGTTCACACTCCTTCTTCGTTGCCCATTTCAATCAAAGGCATATACTGTAGGAAGTTGCAGCACAGGTTTCTTAATATATTCAGTCCCTGCCTACAGGTCAACTAGTACATTCAAAACTTGTTCTCATCCTATATATTCCTACAGTGAAGAAGCTATTGTGGTTTTCCACTCACAGGTTTTGTACTTATAAGCCACCAACATAAAAAATAACCCAGTTGTATACTCTCAAATGGAAATGTCAATGGGAACACGCTTTTCTTAAAAAGCTGCTCCTTTATAAAGCCAAAAGGAATCACCCCAGGTCTAACAGATCAGATTATTTTAGTCCTTTTAACAGGGATACAGCACAGATACACATCATCGTATTTCAGACATAGTTGATTAGAATGGAGACAGTGAAGGCTGGTGCTTCAGCACCTATTTTGAGGAACTCAGAGGGAAGGTTATTGGCTACTGAAGTTGTTGTTATTAATTTGGCTAGTATTTTTTTTTTTTTTTGTAGCTGATGTTAGGATGGGCTGAAAATTAAAAGACAGAGCAGATGGAAGCTGGAGAGGTGAAGTGAAGTGATCACTGATTAGTGACATAACTGACTGGACAAAATGAGTATTGAACTGAGTGTTTGAATTAGGATAAGTGACTTCCACATAGTCACACAGAAGTATATGGAGGCTGAAGGAATCAAACTCTGGACTACAATGAGCAACTCATTAGAAGTGCATTGCCTTAAAATAGTTATTAACTCTCCATTCTAAGCAGGATAAATTACAGAAAAAAAGTCTGATCTCTAGCACAAACCTTAGTAGAGTACAATGTTCTAAATATTAGATTTGTAGTCCTGCAGTTTTTGTCTCCAGTCTTTAAACCAGTTTTCTTTGTACCAGCAGACAATGAAGGATGCCACAGACCTTACACTTTAAAATGCTGCCAAATATCCAGAATATGGCACAGTAGGGCAAGAGAAGGTGTTATATCCTGCAATCTACTGTTCAGTCTCAACTCGTACATGTTTATTTTCACTTTTATCTTACCAGACACTTTGTAAGATAACATAAGTAAAATGGCAATGCCTAAGTGACTTGTTTGTCTGTATTAAGTTAATATATCATGCTAATAGTTGTAAGGAACAAATACAATCAAACTATTGTACAGAAACCAATGAATAAAGTATCATGCAGTTACAGAAAATACTTATTTTACATACACTTAAGCTAGTTCTTACTTGCCATGGCAGGAAGTCCTCACTCCTGGCACATGTTTGATTCTGAAAAGGCCCTTTGTAGGGTTTGCACTCACAGAGAGCATGCAGTGCATATGCCAGTGCATTTACTGCACTATAGATTCTGTATGTGTGCCGGAAATGTTCTACTTCAAAAACAGCAGGATCAAGAGAATTCAATTGTTCTTCTCCAGTGCAGTATAAAACAGGCCCAGCCTTTACTAGCTTGGTTACAGGCTCACTGCTTTGATTATTTTGCCACTTACACCCAAAGGCAGTCTCCCAGAATGCTTTAATATAGATGTCGCTTAGATTTCTGAATGGATGGATAGCATATAAAAATTGTTTGAACCCAGGAATATCTGCATTACGAACTGTAGAACCTATGGCTCCATTCAATGTTTCTAATATTTCTTTTTTATGAAATACAGTGTCAACTGTCCATGATCTGCTACCTATCCAAACTTTCCCAGTGACATTCTGTGCATAAACTTCCTCCATTAATGCATTAACTTGAGGAGAAAATGCATAAAGCACAATCACGTTTGCCAGTGATCTCTTAATAATGCCAGTTATAAACTGGCTTCTTTCTTTGGTAATGGCATTTGGTAGGATTTCATCAAATGCTACACAGACTCCGGCCTTGGCAAGCTCTTGTTTAAGAAGTTGATTTCCCTGTATACCAAAATCATTGTCTGAGTATAAAATTCCTACCCAGGTCCAGCCAAAGTGTACAATAAGCTGAGCTAGAACATAAAGTTCCTTAACTAAGCTAGATAAAGTCCGAAGAAATGAAGGAAACTGGATTTTGTTACTTAGCGCAGGAAGTCCTGAACCATGACTTATCTGAAACACAAGGTAATTGTTATATGTTGACAGGTAATATTATTTTTAAGTGTAGCTGTCTATAAGCAGTAAATAACATTAAATGCAGTTGTTTACCAGAAATGGTGGGTGGATGGATAGGTGGATGGATGGATGGATGGATGGATGGATGGATGGATGGATGGATGGATGGATAGATGGATGTTTTTTTACATGCATTAGAGTACTGTGCTCTAAATGTCATGACACAATAAATAAAGTTTTGAAGAACTCAGAACAAGTGTCACAGTATTCTGATTTTAAAATTTCATTTTGAAATCACTGCACATTCCTATTTTCACTCCTTTGAACTTTATGTTAATATTATGCATAGCAAAAGTGCTCCTTGTAATAATACACCTTCTAGCATTCTTATTCTGAATTGCAGATACAGTTTTGTATCTAAAAGGAAGACATATAAGAGAGTCAAACCATATCCTTGTCTGATACTGTGTTCTCTTAATCAAAACAGCATAATTTGCAGTAAGAGGACACAAGCTGGAAGATAAAATTGGAATTATTTTTCTACTTGATGTTTCTGACATTACATCTATCAAATCTAAGCTACCCCAATGAGCTTTCTGCCACCCATTAGAGTGCCATGATAGATACACATAATGTGAATGTAAGACAGTTTTGCAGGAAAGTCCTGCTATGCTCCCTGATGTAGGGGACTACAGCCCCAGTATAAAAGTAGATGGATTTCAAGTTACACTTTCTCTGGGAAATGTAATACTTATATTGTCCTTTTCTCTGAGTTTTGAGGTTACACTTTCTCTGGGAAATGGAATACTTATATTGTCCTTTTCTCTGAGTTGTTTGCAAGCTCAGGTGTAGTATATACAGATGGTGGTAGAAAAGCAGAGTTGCTGCATTTTGGGCACAGAAAAGAATCCTCTTTCTATGGAGACCACTCTACAGCTGCATATTTTTGTAGTTATAATCTAGCTGTTCCATTTGGTGGGGGGATCTGAAGGTGGTATGTAAAGCATTGGTACATGATACATCAGTATATCAGCTTACATCCAAATAGGACACAGTAGGTAAACAGGCAAGGGCAGGAACAAGTGTAGAAACAGGTGAAGAGATAGGTGTAGTTCAAAATGCTGTAAGGCCTTACCATCTTGGTGTGACACTGTATACAAGTATGAAGTTTTAATGTTATAAAACAATGTAGTAAGTAAAGCCATGCAGAAGCATAACTTTGCTGCTATATATTTATTAATATTATTTAATGAGGCACCATTAGCTGAAATGCTCAGAAAATGGTGATGAGGCCAGCACATGTGCACAAGAGTTAATTATCTAGTCACTAGTTTGTGACAACACACCTTATGTAAAATTCCACTTGGACAGCATATTTTGCTTAAAAGATGATTATCCTAAAGATATGTATTACCCCAGGCAATAAGCATTTTAGGAAACGCAGTACTTAAATCATGCCATCAAAGTAGTCATATGACTTACCCTGTGGCACAGTATGTTAATAGTGTGCTGTCTAGACTGCTTAAGTACACAGAAAGGAGATCTGAATCCAGCAATGATGGACTACTGTTTGTTGGGGGTTGCCTGCCATGCCATGTAGAGAAGGCTTGTAATTCATGTGTATGTGTAGCTCAGCAGTGTTAATTATGCACTTCACCTGCCTTCATACATTTTTAGAGGAACATCAACTTATAAAAGAATAGGGATGTCATCCAATCAAATGTGCACTGTCACAATTGTAAAATAAAATATTGTGTGATGCGCGCAGTTCAGGCAGTGTTCTGTGTCTTGTGATCTTAGGTAGTCTGTTCAGATCCAGTCATTAGGCAGGGTAGGTAACAATGTTTTCAGCCAGCAATCTGTTGTGTACATGTGTGGATGGGGATTCTAATTACACTGACTCCTGCTCCTTTTTCATACAGAAATGCCTTCTTTCATGATGAGCTTTACCAGAAAGGCTCATCCAGACTCTGCTACACTTTGCTGTGAAGGAAAGGTTAGTTTGTTTTTATTTTTTGTATTACTGTATTGCCTTTCTATATTTTGAATACTGTAGTTTGTTTTCTTTACATTGTGTTTTACTTGCATTCTGTTTTAACAGCATATTAAAACTTCAAAAGAGACCACAGCTCTCTCTGTTCTGAGTCAGGCAGAATTTTTTTCCACCCTCCCACCCATTTAAGTTGTCTTGTTAAATACCACTGTCTTTCTAGTTGCCCGCCTCTTATGTTAATCTGACCATATATCTCATTTCTCTCTACTTTCACTGGCTTATGTGAGTAATCACAAAATCATCATTTTGAAATCCCACCCTTCAATTATTTAAATTTATTGGCCATCCTACAGTATTTCATAGTACCAAAATACAAAAGTGACCACCCCTTTCAATCCATCTTGCTGTTTTAAAAATAGTAACTCTCCACTAAACCTTAACTTTTAAACAGGTAAAACTCAAGTTACCTACTTTCACATCTAACTTCTCTAGTGCACACTGCAGAGTGCATTCTTTTCAATCTTACCTTTAAGCATCCCTGTGACTAGCACTTTCTCTAATACCTGCTGGAAAGCACTAGGAAGCCTTAAACTCATACAAACACTGAACTCTCATTGTTAACAAGGAGAAATTAATAGTAGGCACTAAACAGCCTATAATTGCAAAGTACCTTGCTAAGGAAACAGCTCCTATACTTTACAAAGAAAAAAAAAGCCCCAAACCAGGCATGTCCAAGGGTCAGCTTTCAGTGATTTCTCCTGTCCACCTGGTGAATCTGGGCATACTGGGGCAATGCAGCAATTGCCTCATGTACACAGACAACCCTCTCCTCCTACCACCCAACACTACAACCTGTGAGAGATGCATTTACATAGCCAAAATGGAAGCAAAGCTCTCTCCACCCAAGATTGTGCTAAACAGTCAAGAGGAGAAGGTTAACACCCACACTACACCTCAAGCAACACATAGCCCTTCTAAACCCGCACCACCAACACCCACATAAAGCAACACTAAATCCACATATGCAGAGGCCCTTAACTGTAACCTGCCCAAGCAACAAAGATCTCTGAAGCTGAAACGCAAACAAACACCAATCACAACCAATGTGTCACATAGTTCACAACACCAGTGTGCCACCCAGCAACAGCCTAAGGCAAGACAATGTACCTAACACTTTAGTCATAGGTGACTCTATAGTCCAGCACACTGATGTCCCTCTCACCAGGTTGAATAAGGAGAAAATTACAGTCAGCTGCCTGTCGGGTGCCAGGATCCGCCACATAATGCATGCACTCAAGTCACTCCACAACAAGTACAAATATGACTCTGTCATTGTCCATGTTGGAGTGAATGACTTGAGACGTACCTCCCTGGACTACATGAAAAGAGACATGGAAGAGCTCTCGGATCATGTGGCCCAGGCAGGTATGACCCTAGCCCTGAGTAGCATCCTGCCTTCGCCCAGAATGATACCACAATATAAGGATAAAATTATTTACTTCAACAATTGGCTAAGCTTATGGTGTCATTCAAAGGGGATCCAGTATCTGTCTGCCTGGGACGACATGATTGACAGACCATGATGCTTTGCCAGAGATGGTCAGCACCTGTCACCCCTGGGATTCAGGTTACTGGCTAAGGCTCTTGCCACCCCTATAGTGCCTTTTTTAGGCAAACTTCAAAGGAAAAAACCACCACCATAACAGGTACAAGCATGCAAAATCTGAAGGTAATGCTACTCAATGCTAGAAGTCTAAACCTCAAAATGCACTCTCTCGAGGCACTCCTAAAAATGGAGAACATCGATATCTGTGCAGTAACTGAGACCTGGTTCAAGGCTCCAGAGAGCACCCCTGCAATACCAGGCTACAACTCTTACCACACTTTTCGGCCACCAAACCGGGACCGAAACACTAAAGGTGGAGGAGTGTCAATATTCACTAAGGATATTCACACCACCAGGCTAGTTGGCCAACACAATGTGTCTGAAATTCTCCAAGTGCAACTAACACTAGGTAAGACTGCAATCCAAATTGTAGCTTGCTACAGATCCCCCACCATACCCCAAGATTCTCACTACACCTTTCTAGACATACTGGAAAATATTAAGATAGAACCAAACACCCTAATACTGGGTGATTTTAACTACCCTGCCATTAACTGGGAAAACTACTCATGTCCCAACACCTTTGCGCAGCGGTTCTTGGAATTCATAAATTCCAATGCCCTGGATCAACTAATCCATAGTCCCACCAGGGGCTCCAATATCCTAGACCTGGTCATTACCAACATGGGAAATCAATGCTCCATACCTATGGTCACCCCTCGTTAGTCAGGTCTGACCATAAGCTAATCACCCTTAACATCCACATCCCACCCCACCCCCAGTAAAGAAACCACCATAAAAACTTCTCCAAAGCCAACTTCATGCTACTCAAGTCAGAAGTGACAAACTTCATGACACCCATGCAGATGGGAACTGAAAGTTCAACTGCTGAATCCTACACTAAGGCACTGTACGAGCACATCCACTCATGCATGAATCATGCCATCCCAAATAGAACCAAAATGCTCTCATCCAAAAAAGGAAGCCAATCTGGTGGTCCCCTGCCATAAACAAACTTTACAACAAAAGGAAGAAACTTTTGCAGAAAAGAGGAAAATCCCAGGATGCAAAAAACTCCCTTACTAGCCTCAGTAAGAAACTGAGATGCCTCATAAAATCCTTCAAAGCTAGTTACGAAAATAAAATTGCCAAAGATTCCAAAGACAACCACAAAGCATTCTATAACTATGTCAAGAATCTAAATGGCAATGCTCAGATCTGCTCTGAGCTAAAACAAAATGGCATTAAATATACTGATCCGAAGGATATTGCCAATATCCTGGCAGATCGATTGAGTGCCAACTTCACCCCCCTCTCACCCCCTAAATGGCCCATCTCAATACCGGAATATTGCCAAATTCGAGTAATAACGGCCACACAGGTACAAAACGCGCTCTCTAAAGCCAAGAATACAGCATCCATGGGAAAAGATGACATCCCGGGCTGTGTACTACATGAACTACAATATGAACTGGCACCTCACCTAAGTGTCATGTTTAATCATAGCCTCACCTCAGGTTTCGTGCCCACTGAGTGGCGCAGAGCTACAGTTATCCCAATCCACAAGGGAGGATCCACCTTGGATCCCGGAAACTACCGTCCCATCAATCTGACAAGCCGTATCTGCAAGGCCATGGAGCGTATTATCATGGAACTTATAAACAAAGACATTGGCAACCTTCAAACACTGGACCCCACCCAGTTTGGGTTTATGAAGGGCCGATCTTGTCTCCTGAACCTGAATGACTTCTTTGAATCGGTCTCCAGAGCCATGGACAAGGGTAAGGTGGTCCACACAGCCTATTGAGACCTTGCCAAGGCCTTTGACACCATCCCCCACTCTGGAATCATAGATAAATTTACTAAGTTGGGCATTAATCCCTATGTCACCCAATGGTTTGCTAAATGGCTTACTGATAGCACCCACACTATAAAAGTAGCCGACTCCAAATCCAGCTCCAGACAAGTGACAAGTGGAGTACCTCAGGGTTCAGTCCTGGGGCCGCTCTTGTTTGGCATCTACTTCTCTGAAGTACAGGTCAACACTAAAAGACTCTGGCTAACAAAGTTTGCAGATGACTGCAAACTGGGAGCCATTATTGAATCCCAAATGATGTGGATACTCTACAAAAGGGCCTTACAGAAACAGATGCTTGGTGCCAGTGCCATGGGCTCAAGCTCAATGCCAAGAAATGTATTGTTATCCCCTTTGGGAAAAAACATGTATCCATGAATTACCATATAGGTGGCAGTACACTAAACACAGAAAGTGTGATAAGAGACTTAGGGACACAGGTGGACAGTGGTCTCACCTTCGATAACCACATCGCCACAACAGTCAGGAAATCCTTCTATGTGGCACACCTCATCATGAAGGGCTTTTCATCCAGAAAAAAGGAGGTCATTGTCCCACTGTACTCATCCCTCATTAGACCCATTATAGAATACAACGCCCCATTTGGTATGTACCTCTCAAGACATCTGCACCAACTGGAAAGGCCTCAGAAATACCTCACTGAAAGAATCACAGGCCTAAAGCAGATGCCCTACGCTGACCACCTTAAAAAACTCCAGCTATACTCTGTCGCATATCGTCTACTCAGAGGCGATCTCTGCTTAACATGCAAGGCCATGTCAAACCCAGAGCTGTTGGACATGCTACACTTAAAGAAATCCCAATCCCTCAGAGCCACACGCTCCAGGGATCTAAACCTTGTCATCACAATAAACAAAACATGCTGGAGGGATAGGTTCCTGACCCAGAGACTCCCCAGACTCTGGAATAGATTGCCCATACATGTCAAGCAGAGTTACTCTTTGGCCCTCTTCAAAAGGAACCTTGACGACTGGATGGGAGAAAGGAAATTCACCCCGGGGATCACGTCAGTCGCCCTGCTAGACAGGGGTCCAGGAAAGTAAATAATGTGGGAAGAAATAGCCAGGGAATTGTTATGGCTAGGTTTGTATAGGCCCTAGGGCTGATAGCCTAGTACCAACCTATGAACCTATGAACCTATGATGCCATAGGATGACATTTGTCTTTCCCATGAGAGCTATTAAGGGTTTTCCTGTGGTGTGAGGTCATGAGAGTGTTCTATATGGTTGTGCATTAATAAGGCATGTGTAAAAATCCATGGTTATCCACATATTGTACCTGATTACCATTCTCCTCTCACAGTGATGACTCTATACACGTCTCATGTGTGTAGATATACCTAACAGCAGGCAATGTTGTATGAGAAACACATGAATAAGCAACACTATTTTAAAGAAATGGCAAGCACACATCTCCCTTGCATCAATAAAATGATGTCACAGCATCAAAGACAAAATTATCCCACACTTGTAGCACCATGTTGCATTCATTATTTCCAATATCATATAGCTTTTTTTATCACATAGTCAGTTGTCCAAAACCCACAGTGACTGACTGTAAGCACAGCTTTTATGCATGAATGATATCCACAAGTGCTATGACGTGTACAAGTACTGTGGGGGAACTTCCCCCAGCCCTTTTATCTCACACAAATTGCAACACAATCATATAATGTAATGACTTCACATAGGTGGAGTCTCACTGTAGTGCATGTGATTTATACATGTAGTTAGTGGCCTTACATTGCTTGCTATTCAATTCCAGCCAAAAGTAATATTCTATGAATGTACTGACATTGTGCAAACACTGCATGGAGTTAGTCTCAATTTTTATTTACTTATTATTAATGCAAATAATGCATGTATTTGTTTTGTTTCCTTGCTGTTATAGCAGTGGTCACTGTATATCTTGTGAGCATGCCCAGTATAATCACATATTACACTAACTCCATTTACAAATGGAAACCTTGTAGTACTACAGTGTCATCAGATCTGTGTTGTCATGTGGTACACATGTATTTTGATTGCTATTATATCATTCTTTATGATGCACGTGTATATAAAACACGTGCTTGTCTAAGACATGAATCAATGCAATATATACCTCCATATCTATGGCTGTTCAATAACAAATATTAAAACATGTCCCTTTCTGCTGGGGATGACACAGCTGTGGTACAGCTCATGCCTTGTTTAAACAAGATGCAGTGGAGGATACAGGAATATAGTTAGCTATCACATATACATTCCCTGTATATACATGTCATATTCAATAACTGCACTATATGCAAATGGCGCATAATGTATCTACTGTCCTTGCTATTATTTCAACTTGGCATGTCATCAACACTAATGTCACATTTACTCCACTTTCTTACATGTTGCATTGTAACCCTTTCATACTCACAGTTGGCATGTCTGTTTTTAACTTATGTCCATGAGTAAACAGTTAGAAGCAGGATTATTTTTATTATCATCAGTATAGATGTCTTACTACTGAAAAATATTTCTTTCTGCCATCATAACATTTAAATGCATTAACTGAGTACATTTTTCTGTTTACTCTCCCCTTGTAGTCATCCTTGCACTGTTCAGATTTTCTGTGTAAATTATCCCAATTGCACATCTGCTGTATGTACATGCTTAAAAGTCATATGCCTTAGTTCATATAAACTGTCCACACACTTGCATAATACATTTACCTACAGTCAAGCATTTTTGTTTAAATTAGGAGTTCATGCTTTCAGTACCATTTTATGGCCGCCAACACTGTTACTGGCCACAAAACAGTACTTAGAATGGTGTCAGCATGATGAGCATCATGCATATTAATTCAGTACCTCTGTTCCTCATTCTAACTTGCTTGTGTTGTGTAGACTTAAAAGCACAAATGGAAGCACAAAGCTTCCATGATTGTTAATGAATCCTAGTAAGTGTCTTTTCAAATATGTATGCATACTGTTTGAGTTTTCTGACTGTTAAAAGAAATCTGTTACCTTCTTCATTGGAACTGCCAAAAAACACAAAGACACTGGAACACAGATGTGATGCAGTACATTTTATTTGACTTTAACAGGTTTTGCAAGTACTCAAGTTTTTGGGCTAGCACAAGCCCTCTGTTGATTGTTGTTAAGTTACTGATGACACATACAATGCTTAAATATCCACTTGCCTAAAAAGGGAAACATCATTCTTTTCTTATTTACTAAAACGTTCGCTTGAACAAAGCCAGTGTGTAGAGAAATTGTGCAACTCAGATGTTTAGTGTAATAAATAACCTCAGAGATAGGTACAAACTGTGTGTGTGTGTGTGTGTGTGTGTGTGTGTGTGTGTGTGTGTGTGTGTGTGTGTGTGTGTGTGTGTGTGTGCGCATGTGCACATGTTTGTGTCTGTTGTTGTAAGAACCTTTAACTTTAGAAAATTAGGTTATGACTTGCCATGAAACTAAATGTTCTTCTTAAATGTTATGTCAATTCCTAGAGAAAAACATCAATTACAACTGGTCCTCTTTTCTAGATGGAATGTTAGTAGAATCTCCTCAAGACATGGCAGAAATATTCACTAACTATTTTATCAATATAGGGGATTAAATCCTTCCATTGTTAATCATGTAACGCTCCAGGAATTTTATCTCTGCCCACTAAACAAGATGTCTATGAAGCATTATGTAGAAATAAAAATATCTTATTCTATGGGATCAGGTGACATCTTAGGTCAACTAATTAGTGAGATTTCCCAAGAACTAGTTCACCCATCAGCTCCTATGTTTAATGAAATATTGAAAAATGGTATTGAGTTAAGTCATATGTGGTTCCTGTTTATGTGTGGTAACAAACAAGACATTTTTAGTCACCATTCTGTTACCCTGATATTGATAATTGGTAAATGCCTCAAACATTGTTTCCTTAAAAATCTTATGAGGGAAAATTAATATGGGCCAAAAACAGATGTGATATAATATGAATTTGTGACAAGATAACCAACTTTGATATGCCAGACAAGGTTTATGATAAAACATCTAGCTCAAATGATTAACATAAAGGCTGTGTTGTGGTATACTTAGATGTTTCAAATGCTCTTGATATAGTGTATCATGACCAGATAATAACAAAACTACATGCACTGGGGGTAGAATCCACATATACTTAAATGGATAAACCATTACAATTCACAATACAAAATCATCACAGGTAAAGGCTAAAGCAGGGTACCACAGGACTGCATTTTAGAGCAGGTACTTAATAATTTGGTCTTTGAAAAACTCAGAAACTACCAAATATTGTCTCTGTAAATACACAGATGACTAAGCCAGAACTTGTGAAACCTGAGGATCTAATTGAGTTTCTCACTTATCTAAATTATTTTATTTTTTTTTTTATTTATTTATCATTTGTTGACCGGGAAAGTCCAACTAGGTTCCACAGAGCCTGTTTTCAGCGGAGGCCCGGGGAGAAATGCTCCAGATGCATGTCTTTGGAATGTGGGAGGAAACTGGAGTACCCAGAGGAAACCCACGCGAACACAGGGAGAACATGCAAACTCCAAACAGAAGGCACCCCAGCCGAGAATCGAACCTCTTGCTGTGAGGTGACAATGTTAACCACTGCACCATTATATCAAGACATAGTTAAGAAGTAAAGGACTAAGATTTAATATGAGCAAGAGTAACATAGTCTTGTACAGTACAGATCTAGATATTTAGATTAGTATGGACAGAATAACTTGTTAACAATTGGATATAGAAGAGAGCTAGCCATGATTATTGGTAAAGTACTTACTTTCACGAACCATATACTGGATATAAAATAAATAGCAAGTAAAAAAAAAACTTGGACTGATATGTACATGATAGTACCTAGCAAAGTAGTCATATCGCTTATTCTGTTCAGCCAGATTTAAGACCAGTCATTAAATATAATCTAACCTTCTGTAGTATCTCCCAGATTGATATTGGCTTGTATGGAAAACATGCACTAAAGGTTTACTAAAAGAATAATGTCTGTTAAAAATTTTGGATTATGTCAACAGTTTGAACAATTCAAATTATTTAGCATTTTGTATTGTTTCCTAAGATGAAAACTCACAAAAATAAAAGTAGAGATCCACTATATAAAACAGTTAAAAAGACTCTAATTTAACAAACAATCCCAAATTTGTCAAACAGATTACTTTACAAAATAAGGAATGTGTTCCTTCAAACTTCATTTTGATAATTACATGGAAATGTAAAATTCATGTATGGATTAAGAGAATGTGCTTTACTAGACAGTCTAATGACAAAATGCAGTCTAACTATAGTAATGAACTAATGAACTAATAATAAAAAAAATACTAGAGAGCTTAATGATGCTTCAAGGAAAAGAGTCCCATCAGTTGCATGTGTCCTATCAGCCATTTAAAGCAGTTATTGAAAACCTTTAAATCATACATGGAAAAAAACATGTTGGGAACTAGAAAGGTAAAACTAGTTTTGTTTAACCATTTTAGTGGAATAACCATCTCATGAGAAATATAATTCTAACTGGATAAAAAGTTAATATTGCTACTAGATGTGTAAAAAGAGACATCATTGGTACAAACTGAACATATGAATGCTTAGCAAGTGAGAAAGACTATTTTGGTATATATAAACACGCTAACACAGCACGCCTGATTATATTTCACATGATGGCGATCTCGTACTTGAACCGTCAGCACTAGTAATTATAGTTCATATTTTGCTAACACAGCTCTCAGGCAGGATTATTCTCCACTTTGTGTAACATGTAGTGCAGAAGATGTCAGCTGTCCTTCTGTAAGTAGCATAATTAATGTTGCACTGAAGAAGGTAAATAAAAACAGCAGTATAGACCTTGCCAGAATTTCTATTCTTTTTATTAATCTAGTGAAAGTTATGCAGATGAAACCTTTAGTAGCTGTATCAAACTCCTTACCAACACAAGGAAAACTAGCAAATATAGTTTCTATCCATTAAAGTGGATGAAAGGACTTGATTCAGAACCATCATCCAATTATCATTGTAGCATCACCACATTGTAAGATTTAAAGTCTACTGATGCCAGCCAGTTAAGTGCTGGTTATCAAAAATATACTGCACAGCATAGCTTCTTTTAAAAGATTTACACTGACATTCTTTAATTTCTATGATGTTGTCACTTCT
Organism: Protopterus annectens; assembly: GCF_019279795.1. Taxonomy (NCBI): domain Eukaryota; kingdom Metazoa; phylum Chordata; order Ceratodontiformes; family Protopteridae; genus Protopterus; species Protopterus annectens. Next base: position 171,300,051 of record NC_056730.1, on the reverse strand, counting down.
AAGTTTGTTTAATGTGAATACATATTGTCTTACTTTCTGACTAAAGAAAATGCTCTTCTCAGTTAACAAATAAAAATAAATAAATAAAAGTATGGATCATATTGCTGACAAAAACAGCCATACAGTTTTGAACTGTGAAATGGTTCACACAGGACACAGTTGTGTACTGAGCACACTTATGCAGAGGAATATGTAATATTGGGCAAAGGTAGAGATTCTTATTAACATTTCAGCTATCAGACTATACATCCTTGTAGTTAAAATAATTTTAATTAGTGCATCTTATGCATATAATGCAAACTGTCCTCATTAGCAAAACTGGAAATTTAAATTTATGAAATGCCCTGGAATTTTCAGAAACATTTTTCTACATCATGGTAAATGATTTCTTGTTTTTTTTTTTCAGAAAAAAAAATATTTAACCAGAAATGGTACTTTATAACACTGGCTGCAAAAAAGGCAACCAGTATGCAAGAAGAAAAAGAATGGATCTACAATATCACCCATAACTGAGAACCTAGCAAAGACAATGACCATTTTCTACAACTGGAATAACTCTGACCATACAGATGAAATAACATAATAAAATATATACTATTCTGAATTCAAATACACCCAGCAATTAATGGATGTTATTCAGAAAGAATCAAAAATCTGAGACTTCCCCTGTATTTTGACTGGACCATGTTACTTGAGTACAGAGACAGCTATTTCCTTGCACCAGTCCACCTCCTGATTATTCCAATAGTTGAAAATGATAGCAAGAGTGGAAGCCTTTACTATTCTGTTAGCTAACCAACTGACTGGGCAATGCAGTGGTACAGCAGTTAGCATTGTCACCTCACAGCAAGAAGTTCTCCTGTTCAATGCTTGGCTGGGGTGCCTTCTGTGTAGAGTCTGCATGTCCTCCCTTCACTCAGGTGGGTTTCTTCTGGGTGCCCGTGTTTCCTACCACATTCCAAAGACATGCATCTGGAGTAGTTTCTCTGGGTCTCTGCTGAAAATGGTCTCTGTCCCAGTCAGACTTTCCCATTAAATAAATAAAATAATGACCACATTTTGATAGATGGTTCAAATTTCCATGTAATAAGACCAAAAGGCAGAAAAATCACTCATTAAAGTTGGGTAGATTGGTTTACATTGCCCAGCACATAGCATGGTACTCTTCATTCCAAACCTGTGCAATTACAGGACAAGCCCACATCATATGAAAGTAGTTAGCCCTCTTTTGTTGCAACTGCAGCATTGAGCTGATTGCTATTGTCTTCAACAAACTCTATCAGGTGAATGTTTCCATACTTTATGTATCTTATATAAAATGAAAGAGGAAAGTTGAGGTAAGCATAGTCTGTGACAACCTTTAATAACCTCCTGCAACTCCATGCTACTCAGCTCTATTTGAATCCACTTTATCCAAATTCTATTACAAACTTATATATTGTAACTCAACCCACTGATATAATGTTTATAGCAGTCTGCCAGTCTTGGATGGCTAATAATTGAGACCATATTATTCTTAGGAGGTCTGTCATATCTCTGCACATCCAATTGAATTGAAAATTAATCCCTAACATCAGTTCTCACTAAAGACGACTGTACACATTACCATCACAAGAAATTGCCAGATTTATGTAATTGAATGACATCCTAATTTCAAATTTCATTATCATATATAATATTTCCTTTGAAGCAGTTAATACAAACAAGTGGTTTATGATCCATCAGTATCTTTTTATTAAACCAAATTCTGATCTATCTATTTTACCGTACAATATTAGGTATCAAAGAAGAGCTTTTAACATACCACCATTTCACTAAAGAATATGAATCTCAAATCCTGTTGAAACCATTATCCCTTGAATCATTGAACTGGAGGAAAAAGTACCTCTAGTTCTGTCCAGAACTAAATAGCTCTTGGTTATTCCTGACTCTTAAAACCTGTCAATCCACAGAAGCTCTTCCATATACTTCAAGAAAAAAACTCCCTTTTTTATATAAAATCAGTTTCTTTCTATTATCTTCTACTAATCCTAAAAGTCAAATTATTCCTTATAAACTGTACAAACAGTTTTTGTAATTTTTTTTAATCACTAAGTCCTCACCAGTTGTGGTAAATGGTATTAATAAAACAAACTCATTAGGAACAACTCCATTTTAGTTGCCTGTTTTCTTCTTGTTCTTTCTGCTGCTGCCATTAGGGGTCACCACAGTGGATCATCTGTTTCCATTTTTTCCAGTCCTCTGTATCTTAACTGTCATACCAACCACCTGCATGCCCTCTCTCATCACATCCATAAACATTTTCTTAGGCCGTGCTCTTTTCCTCTTACCTGGCAGCTCCATCCTTAGCATCCTTCTCCCAAAATGCCCAGCATCCCTCTTCAGCACATGTCCAAACCAGTGCAATCTCGTCTCTCTGGCTTTGTCTCCAAACCATTCAACCCGAACTGACCCACTAATTTACTCATTTCTAATCCTGTCCATCCTCATTACAACCAATGCAAATCTTAACATCTTTAACTCTGCCACCTCAGCTCTGACGCCTGCCTTTTCATCAGTGCCACTGTCTCCATCGTATATAACATAGCTGGTCTCACTACCATCTTGTAGACCTCCCCTTTCACTCTTACTAGTACCTGTTTGTTACAAATCACTCCTGACACTCTTCTCTAACCAGTCCTCCCTGCCTGCCCTCTCTTCTTCACCTCTCTTCCACACTCACCATTGCTCTGAACTGTTGACCCCAAGTATTTAAACTCATCCACCTTTGCCAACTGTACTCTTTGCATCCTCACCATTCCTCTAGCCTCCCTGTAATTCACACACATGAATTCTGTCCTAGTCCTGCTGACCTTCATTCCTCTTCTCTCTAGAGCATATCTCCACCTTTCCAGAGTCTCCTCAACCTGTTCCCTACTCTCACTAAAGATCACAATGTCATCTGCAAACATCATAGTCTACAGGGACTTCTGTCCAATCTCTTCTGTCAACCTGTCTATCACCATTTCAAATAATAAAGGGCTCAGAGCTGATCCTTGATATAATCCCACAACCACCTTAAACACATCGCCCACTCCTACTGCAGACCTCACCACTGTCACACTATCCTTGTTCATATCATGTACCACTCTTACATACTTCTCTGCCACTCCCGACTTCTTCATACAATACCACAACTCCTCTCTAGGCACCCTGTCATATGTTTTCTCTCAGTCCACAAAGACACAATGTAAATCCTTCTGATTTTCTCTATACTTTTTCATCAACACCCTCAGAGCAAACATTGCATCTGTAGTGCTCTTTGCTAACATGAAACCATACTGCTGCTCACTAATCATCACCTCCCTTATTAACCTAGCGTCCACTACTTTTTCCCATAACTTCAAGCTGTGGCTGATCAGTTTTATCCCTCTGTAGTTACTACAGCTTTGCACATCACCCTTATTCTTAAAAATCAGCACCAATACACTTATTTTCCACTCCTCAGGCATCCTCTCACTTTCCAAGAATTTGTTAAACAATCTGGTTAAAAACTCTACTGCCATCTCTCCTAAACACCTCCATGCTTCCACAGGTAATTCATCTGAACCAAAAGCCTTTCCTTTCTTCTTCCTTTTCGTAACTGTCCTCACTTCCTTCTTGCTAATTCGTTACACTTCTGATTCACTATTCCCACATCATCCAAGCCTCTCTCTCATTCTGTTCATTCATCAGCCCCTCCGAGTACTCTTTCCATCTGCTCAACACACTGTCCTCACTTGTGAGTATATTCCGCTCATTATCCTTTATCACCTTAACCTGCTGCACATTTTCCCAGCTTGGTCCCACTGTCTAGCTAATTGGTACAGATCTTTTTCACCCATCTTAGTATCAAACCTTTCAGACAACTCACCATACGCCTTATCTTTAGCCTTCACCATCTCTGTCTTCACCATACACCTCATCTCATTGTACTCCTATCTACTTTCTTCATCTCTCTGACAATCCCAGTTCTTCTTCACCAACTTCTTTCTCTGCATATTCACCTGTACTTCTTCATTTCACCACCAGGTCTCCTTGTCCTCCTTCCTGTGTCCATATGTCACACCAAGCATCTTTCTAGCTGTCTCCCTTACCACCTCTGCTGTGGCTGCCCAGCTATCTGGTAACTCTTCACTGTCATCCAGTGCCAGTCTTAACTCTTCCCTGAACACAAACTTATAGTCATCCTTTTTTTAACTTCTGCTATTTGATCCTTGACACTGCCCTCACTCTCCTCTTCTTCTTCTTGATCACCAACGTCATCCTACAGACCACCATCCTGTGCTGCTTAACTATGCTTTACCCTGTCACCATGTCGCCCTATGTTCCTCCCTCTTTTCAAAATATGTATTCACCACAACCATGTACATCCTTTTCGCAAAATCCACTACCATCTGACCTTCTGCAGTCCTTTGCTTAACACCATACCTACCCATCACCTCCTCATCCCTTCTGTTCCCTTCACCAACATGCCCACTGAAATCTGCTCCAAATCATCACTGTCTCACACTTGGGTATACTCTCCACCACTTCATCCAACTTGCTCCAAAATTTTTCTTTCTCATCCATCACAACATCAACTTGCAGAGCATATGCATTAACAACATTCATCATCACATCACTCTATCTGACACTCTTTTCACCTTCAAAACACTCTTGACATACTGTTCCTTCAGAGTAACACCTACTCCATTTCTCTTTCCATCCACACAATGGTAGAACAATTTGAACCCACTTCCGATACACCTGGCCTTACTCCCCTTCCATCTGGTCACTTGCACAAGCAATAACCTTCCTTCTCTCCATCATATCAGCTAGCTCTCTCCCTTTACCAGTCATACTGCCAACATTCAAAGTTCCTACCCTCATGTCCACATTCCTAACCTTCTGGACATGCTTCCCCCCTCTTCTTCTCCTTTTTCTTCCACCAACATTAGCCCAGTTTCCGCCAGAACCCTGTTGGCTATAGGTACTGGTGATGGTCATTGTTTACCCAGGCCTCAACCGATCCAATATGACAATCTGTATTGTTGTCTGCATATTTGATCTGGCAAAAATTTTACACCAGATGCCCTTCATGACATAACCCTTCCCATTTACCCTGGCTTGGGACCAGCATAAAGAAACATACTGGCTTGCTTGAATTCATCATTAGATTGATGAAGCTTATGGCAGATACTTGGTTTATATCATGTAAATTTGAATCTTCTGTCATGGAATTTATGCTAATCATGTTGCTGAATAGCTATTTTGTGCATCACTCCTGTGGGTTAAGAGGCTCTTTCAGTCTCACACACTTACATGAATACCTGCAAAGTGCACTGAGAGTGCATGGGTAGTAACTCTAATGAGAATATAAGACAAATTATTTTACTATTGTTTCCAATAGAGGCACTAAATAGCAAAGCAGCTCTCATAGTTAAGCAACATGCACTAACTACACATTTAATGCCATCATTCACACCTGAGCACCACACTGCCATGCCAACATTTTGGGCGGTACATAATGGTCATGCCACAATAAGTTGCACTAACAAGATGCCTCTTGGAGAACATTGCAGGTCGAAGAAATAAACAAGCATACTTGTGTGAGGTCTGCAATAATTTTCTGAGATGTGACCTGTTGAATGGCTGTGGCTTCCAAGGGTACTGAGCCTGGCAGGGTGGTGTGGTGTAGTAAAAAGAGACACATTTTCCTTTACTTGCTGCAATGAGATCACTGCAGACTCCTGACTGGGAAGTCTTATGAGGGTCTCCAGTACAAAGTGGATACACAGCACAGTCGTGCTAGGGTGGTGTCTGATGCCACTGACATGCTCCACTCTGGTGAGCAGCACATGTAACACTACAATGACATGAAGAGGTTAGCCAGTGGGCAGCAGAGGCTAATGTAAGGGCAACTAATATACATTGCAAGAAATCCACCTTTACTGCAGTCATGTTTTTCTTTATAAATGTATTTGTGTGTTTTTCTTTTAAGTATATAACATTATGTTTTTCCTTCAAACTCATGGGGCTATATTGGAGAACAGCCTTCTGTATCAGAGGTAAATTGAGAGACTTTCCAAACACAAGGGTGTGTATTATATGTTTTCATTTGGTAATGATAATTTTATTCAGAGTGTCTTAGATGTATCTGCTGTATGTCAGCAGCATTCAAGAGTGTGGTCCTGTAAAGGAAATCAGACCCTCTGGAATTGCTATTTAAAAGTAGCCTCCAAAAAGGTTTAGTATTTAATGACTGGAGAACAGTAGCAGGCATGCCTCTGCACAAAAGTGGGCTGTTTGCAGACCCTGCAAAGTGCAGACCCATAAGTCTCACTAGTATCATATGCAAAGCCATGAAAAGAATGATCATGGAAATGGTCAGCAATGACACAGGAAACCTCCAGATGCTGAACCCAACCAACTTTGATATTTTCAAAGGTCGGTCATGCCTACTCAACCTGGTGGACTACTTTGAGAAGGTCACCAAAGCAAAGGATGAGGATTAAATGGTTCAAACCACCTACCTTGAACTGGTCAAGGCATTTGACTCAATACCTCACTCAAGCATTGCTGACAAACTCAAGAGGTTTGTTATAAACCCTTATGTCACCTGGTGGACAGTCAGATGGCTCACAGACAGGACCCAGGAAGATAAAATTGGGAAGTCTACCTCTATAAAGAGGCCAGTCAGAAGCACAGAAGCAGAGTCCCTAAGGGATCAGTCCTGAGACTACTCCTTTTTGGCATTTACTTATCTGAAGTCAAGGCCAACATCAAGAGCCTTTGACTGGACAAATATGAAGATGAGAGTTTAAGTATTTTTTTCAGATTATTTTGCTAAGTGTTTCTGCATAGCCGCCTACTTTGAGCATTTTCTGGCTTGTTAAACTTGATTTCTGCATTGGTAACTGTATTTAGAACACAACCTAGAGCTGTTTACTGAATTTCCTGTTTGCACTTATTTTTAAAATCTTTTTTTTTCTTAAAACTTGCATTTTATCTGTCTCTGGCCTAGCACTCAAGTGTGGGGTCATTTACTGCACTGTTATAACTTGTTGATACTTGTGAACCTCTGCTATCTAAAAAAAACAAAAAACAAAAAAATCTTACTTTTTCCCACTTTTCTGAGATTTAAAAAAGTTCAGTTACAGGCTTGCTGTTCTGAACTGTTTGTAAGTTTCTTGGAGGCCATTTTTTGCTTGGGCTAAAGGGAAGTCTGTCTGTTCATCAGTGGCAGTGATAAACATTGAGCAGCCTGCCTGCCCCTGTGGGAGTGGTTACTGCCTTGAAACTGTAGTTTTATTGGCCATTTTGGGTCAATTCCAAACTCCTTCAGCTTCCTCTCTTAAAACCTGATTGCCTCATGGTTTTGGTGTCTTTTCAGACTTGTTGGCTGTTGATGAAGCACCCACCAAGAGGAGAAAATGCTGAGAGAAGAAAGGAGCCACTTTTCAGATTTTTAAGTATTTTCTTCAGATTATTTTGCTACGTTTTTCTGCATAGCCACCTACTTTGAGCATTTTCTGGCTTGTTAAACTTGATTTCTGCATTGGTAACTGTATTTAGAACACAACCTAGAGCTGTTTACTGAATTTCCTGTTTGCACTTATTTTTAAAATCGTTTTTTTCTTAAAACTTGCAGAAAACCACAGTGAAAATCTTCTCAAAAGCGAACTTCTCACTTCTCAAAACCGAAATGAAATCTTTCAAGGCCCCAGGGCCAGTGGAAACTACGGCCCAAACTGCAGAATCCTATATAAACGCATTCTACGGACATCTCCAGGAATGCATGGATCAAGCTATCCCAAACAAAACCAAGACCCAATCATCCAAAGGCAGGCGTCCAGTCTGGTGGACCCCAGCCATAAATAGACTGTACAACAGAAGGAGGAAGATACTACATGATAGAGCAAAATCCCTAATAGGGAAGGCATCTCTGATCAGTACTAGCAAAAAATTACGATCCCTCATAAAGTTCTCCAAGGCCAGCTTTGAGAGAAAAATTGCACAGGACACTAAAGACAATCATAAGGCTTTTTTTAGTTATGTTAGGAACCTGGGATGCAACTCTCAGACGTGTTCTGAGTTGATTCTAAACGACAAAAAATACACTGAACCCACAGACATCACTAATATCCTGGCAGACAGGTTCAGTGCAAACTTCTCCACCCCCTCACCCCCAAAAGAGCAAGTGTCTATCCCAGCAGGGGGCTGCCTCCCAAACATCTCTGATGCTCAGGTGAAGGCTGCCCTCTCCAAAGCAAAAAACACTGCTTCCATGGGACCAGATGGTGTCCTGGGTTGCATCCTACATGAACTCCAAGAAGAACTAATCCCTCAAATTAAACAGCTGTACAATCTAAGCCTCACTACAGGATATGTGCCCACAGAATGGCGTACAGCAACAGTGGTCCCACTCCACAAAGGTGGAACCTCCACGGACCCTGGAAACTATTGCCCCATAAGCCTGAGTAGCTTAGTCTGCAAGGCTATGGAGAGGATCATCATGGAGCTCATAAACAAAGACATCGGGGACCTACAGACACTAGATCCTACCCAATTCGGCTTCGTCAAGGGCAGATCCTGCCTTTTGAACCTGGTTGACTTCTTTGAAACAGTCACCAAAGCCATAGATGAAGGGAAGATAGTCCACACAGTCTATCTAGACCTAGCAAAGGCATTTGACACAATACCCCACGCAGGCATCATAGATAAGCTATCCAGCTTAAATATAACCCCCTATGTCACAAGATGGGTCGCAAACTGGCTCAAAGACAGAACCCACAGAGTGAGAGTTGCTGGAGCCATGTCAGACTCAAAACCAGTCACAAGTGGTGTCCCACAAGGTTCTGTCCTGAGACCGCTCTTGTTCGGTATATACTTTTCCGAGGTACAGGCCAACATGGGAGGACTATGGCTCACCAAGTTCGCAGATGACTGCAAACTGGGCGCCATAATCAACTCTCCAGCTGACACAAACATCCTTCAAAAAGGTCTCACAGAGACGGATAACTGGTGCCAGAGCCATGGTCTAAAGCTAAATGCCAAAAAGTGTATAGTCATACCCTTTGGCAAAAACAATGTGCCCACAAACTACCACATAGTCGGTAAACCATTAAGTACAGAGAAAGTAATTAGGGATCTAGGGACCCAGGTTGATAGCAATTTCTCCTTTGACAACCACATTGCCAAAGTGGTTAGAAAGACCTTCTACATTGCCCACCTCATCATGAAAGGATTCACATCTAGATCAAGAGAGGTAATCGTGCCCCTTTATTCATCCCTCATCAGGCCCATCATAGAATACAATGCCCCTTTTGGGATGTACCTTACCCGACACCTGCAGCAATTAGAAAGACCCCAAAAGTACCTCACCAAGAGGATCAAGGGTTTCAAACAGATGCCATATGCTGCTCGGTTAAAAAAACTCCAGCTCTACTCAGTTGCATACCGCCTACTTCGAGGCAATCTATGCCTGACATATAAAGCTATGTCCAATCCAGAATTAATGGACATGCTCCACCTCAGTAAATCTAAATCCCTTAGAGCCACACACTCGAGGGACTTGAACCTCAGCACAGAAATAAATAGGACTTGCTGGAGGGACAGATTCATAACCCAGAGGCTCCCTTCGCTCTGGAATAGAATTCCAATTCATGTTAGGCAGAGCACCTCATTGAATCTCTTCAAGAAGAATCTTGATGAGTGGATGGGGGATTGTAGGTTTGTTCCGGGGATTACTTCCGTGTCACTATTAGACAGAGGCACAGTAAACTAAACTGTAAAAAGGGCACAGTATACTCAAATCAAGGGGTGGCGTAAGCCAAACAAAATCGGGCTAGGCTTATAATTGCCCCAGGGCAGATAGCCTAGTATGAACCTATGAACCTATGATTGCAAATTAGGAGCAGTCACAGAATCTTCCACTGACACAATTGTTCTCTAGGAAGGGTTGATACAGACAAATAACTGGTATCAGAGTCATGAACTAAAATTAATGCCAAGAAATGCACAGTAGTATCCTTTGGGAAGTCATCTATCCCTGGTAACTATCATATTGATAACATACTCTTAATAGGTTCATAGACTGGTACTGAGCAAACTGCCCTTGTGGGCCATTTTGAGCCTAGTCAATTATCCATGTGAGAATCAAGCCCTGCACCTTGTGTTTGTAAGGTAAACACCTTAACCATTATGCTAACCTCCTACCTTCCAGCATAAAGAGTCAAACCAGTAGTCAAGGACTTGGAGAAATACACAGAAAATAATCTAGTCTTTGATCATCACTTGTCTACAGTAGTGAGGAATTCATTCTATGTTATGGAACCAATAAACAAAGGTGTGGCATCTAGGCCCAAGGAGGTCATTGTACAACTGTATTCAGGATTCATCAGACCTATCACTGAGTACAATGTCCCTTTGGTACATACCTAACAAGGCACATCCAACAATTAGAATGTCCACAGTCCACAGAGGTTCCTCACTAAAAGAACACAGGGCATAAGTGACATCTCCTATACAAACCACCTCAAAGCCCTATCCATGAATTCTATATCTTACACATTGTTAAGGAGAGATCTATGCCTAGCATGCAAGGCATTATCAGACCGTACCCTGATAGACCTCCCGCATATCTGAAAAACAACAACAGAACTACCTATTTTAAAGACTTTAACCTTGCCTGTGATATAAATAGTACCTGCTCAAGATGCAAGTATGTATCCCAGAGACTACTGCTTCTCTGGGGCAGGTTCCCCATCCATGTGAAGAAGAGGGATTCCCTAACCCAATTCAAATGTAACTTGAACAATTGGATGGGGAACAGGAAATTCATCCAAGGTTTGACACCTATGTCTGCAATGGACACGGGCAGCCTGTAAATGGTTCATCTCCCAAGCCCCTGCTTACACTTATCAAGGGTACCATAACATACCAGAGATTTGGAATCATGGCTAGGCTTAAAAAGGCCCTAGTGGTCATTAACATAATAAACACCTACGAACCTATGAATCTACCTACTTAAAAGTGGTCATGGTACATATAGAACACATTTTTTAGTATTCTGAATATATGTATATATATATATATATATATATATATATATATATATATATATATATATATATATATATATATATATATATATATATATATATATATATATATATATATAACAGTATTATGCAGTATCAGTATGCTTATCAGTATGTGCCAATGAAATGGCCTTTACCTGTAGCACCCAGCACACCCAGCCATCCCCTGCATGTACTCCACCTGGAACTTGGTCTGCTTCTAATAAAAGTAATAATATATATATATATATATATATATATATATATATATATATATATATATATATAATATAAGCAAATTTTCTTTTGGGTGCAGGGGGCAAGATGGCCAGGCAGGTGGTCATGTCTGTCCCCTCTGGTGGTGCTTCAATGAAAGACAGCACCATTGTTTCCTCCATTAGTACTGTAGTACTGCTAGGAGTAAACAGTATGTGAAATTAGTGAGTCAGTAAAGGTACTAGGAGATCTGATAGACTGTTTTTATAAGCATGCCTAGGTCACTTAGAAAGGGTCCCCTTGTGAATAACAGAGTCATATCACTGATATCCCTGCCATTACCACTGCAGGTGGGAAACAGTGGGGAGGGTAATCAAGATGTTGTCTGACTTCCCCTAGAGTATTGCTCACGCTCTGCATTACAGAAGGCCGTGCCCTCCCTAACCCTCATCTTGGTGTTCTCCGCCCTTTGCAGAGTCACAGCTCTTCCCTGTTTGTTGTTCAGCTCTCCCATTTGCCAGTTCATTTCTTTGCTTGTGCATCACTAATTACAATGTGACCCTACCACACAACATGTGTCAGCACTTCCACTGTCTGTTTTGTTTTTTTATTTTATGGTTGTGTGTGTACTCCTGCTTGTGACCCTCACTGTCTTATCATACCTTTACTTTCCCTTACATCCTTCTCTAGCTTCCCTTCTTAAAAATGGAACCTGACCCACAAAAATGTATATCCTTCTTCACTTTCCTCACTCTCATTCATTCCTTCTCTCTTTCACCTTATATATGCTCCACTTCTTGCTGCCCTTTTTTGCTACTACTCACCAGTCCACAGGACATGAAAGACAGATGGAAGGAGTACTTCCAGCAGCTTGTGAATGAAGAAATTCCCACAGAAGCTGTACTGACCCAAACACAACTTATGATGAAAGAAGAGGATCCCACCGTAGAAGCAGTAAGAACAGCACTAAGGAAAATGAAGTCAGGGAAAGCAGCAGGCTCAGATGAGGTCACAACAGATATGATCAAGATGTTGGGTAAGTCAGGGTAGAAATTTCTCCCGAGAGTACAAAAACAGATTTAAACATTATAGTGGGCTCTTTAAGGTGACACATTTCTTTTCCCATATTGTTGTAGATTAATGTACACAAACTAAGCCCTGGGTTTGATTCCCTCAGGCTCAATTTGCCTGCTGTATAACTTTGAGCGACTCACTTAACTAGACAGTGCTCTGGGGCAATTGCAAAACTAGGTTAGGCTCCACAGTGATTTCAATCACACCCCTAGTAACTACATATTAACCTCTTGGGTCACAAATGTCAGGAACAACAATAATGGACAAGGAAAAAAATTCATATTCACACTCTTACTCTCTAGCATTTTCCTCTGACTTTTCAACAGGCCCTAACTGACCAAGACTGTAGTGTAATAACTGCAGAGGAAACAATAGAATTAACCAGGTGGTCAACAGGCTGCTAGGTCCTTTACTGTAGATTCATGTTATAGTTTTTTTCCATTCTTTTGATCCACTTATGGCCTGAAGGAATCAAGAAAATGGATTATTCATCTAGTGGCAGTAGGCGGTAGACTGGTCTATCCAAGTGGAAAAATACATAGAAAAGCTCTATGTGTAGTCATTTTATTGGTCAGAGGGCTTATTATTCAGTTTGCTGTGTTTTTAGTCTTTATATGAACTTAGAACATTTGTGCAGAGCCGCTTATTGTGCAGCAGCATTTAGCACTGCCCTGTATAGAAGCAGATACCTAGAAAGTGAATTTTCCCATAAAAATATCTTTGAAGCTGTACTTGGTAACTCAGTTAGTGTAGAGCAACTATTTTGCATGTTGAGGAGCATAGACCAACTATTTTGTGCACTGAAGGTACATACCAAAAGGAGCATTGTACTCAATTATTAGCCTGATGAGGGAAGAGTACAGGGAGGTTATAACTTCTTTTTTTCTGGAGGCAATACCCTTACTTGTGAGATGAGCAAACTAGAATGCCCTTCTTACCACTGTGGATACATGGTGATCAAAGGTAATAGGTTCATAGGTTCATAGGTAGGTACTAGGCTATCGGCCCTGGGGCCTATACAAGCCCAGCCAAAAAGGTACCCTGGCTTTTGCCACCCAAGAAAATTATTTTCCTGTGCCACTGTCAAGCAGAGCCACATAGGTGATAATGAGGAGCTTTGTTTAATATAGATAGGTAGTTTATTCCAGAGTATGGGAAGTCTCTGGGACAGGAATCTGTCCCTCAAGCAAGTTATGTTTATTGTGGTGACAAGGTCCCTAGAGTGTGTAGCTCAGAGGGATTGGGATTTCTTTAAGTGGAGCATGTCCAACAGCTCTAGGTTTGACATAGCTTTGTATGTTAGGCAGAGATCACCTCTGAGTAGGTGATATGCGATGGAGTAAAGCTGGAGTTTTTTAAATGATCTAAGTAGGGCATATGTTTGAGGCTGGTAATCCTCTTTGTGAGGTATTTCTGCTGCCTTTCCAGTTGTTGTAGATGTCTTGTGAGGTACATACTAAAAAGGGTGTTGTACTCTATAATGGGTCTAATGAGTGATGAGTAGAGGGGAACAATGACCTCTTTTTTTCTGGATGAGAAACCTTTTGTGATGAGGTGTGCCAAGTATAAGGATTTCCTGACTACTGTGGTGATGTGATTATCAAAGGACAGAATGCTGTCCACCTGTGTCCCGAGGTCTCTTATCACACTTTCGGTGTTAAGTATACTACCACCTATGTTGTAGTTCATGGGTACAGAGTTTTTACCAAAGGGGATGACAATGCACTTTTTGGCATTGAGCTTGAGGCCATGGCTTTGACACCAGGCATCTGTCTCAGTGAGGCCCTTTTGTAGTATGCCCACATCATTAGGGGTTTCGATTATGGCTCCTAGTTTGCAGTCATCTGCGAACTTCATTAGCCAAAGACCTTCTGTGTTAGCCTGTACTTCAGAGAAGTAGATACCAAACAGGAGAGGACCCAGGACTGAACCCTGTGGTAATCCATTTGTCAATGGTCTGAAGTCGGATTTGGAGTCTACTACTTTCACAGTGTGGGTTCTGTCAGTGAGCCAGTTGGCAACCCATCTTGTGACATGGGGATTTATACCTAATTTAGTGAGTTTATCTATAATTCCAGAGTGGGGGATGGTGTTGAAAGCCTTGGCAAGATCTAGATAGGCTGTGTGAATGCCCTTACCCTTGTCTATGGCTTTGGTGACTGCTTCAAAGAAGTCTATCAGGTTTAGGAGACATGATCTGCCTTTTAAAAACCCGAACTGGGTGGGGTCCAGAGTTTGGAGATTACCAATGTCTTTGTTTATAAGTTCCATGATGATACATTCCATGGCCTTGCAGACCAGGCTCGTCAGGCTAATGGGGCGGTAGTTCCTGGGGTCCGTGGTGGCTCCCCCCTTGTGGAGTGGGATAACCATTGCTGTGCGCCATTCAGCAGGCACAAAGCCTGAGGTGAGGCTGTGATTGAAAATGGTACTTAGGTGGGGTGCCAATTCGTTCTGTAGTTCGTGTAGAACGCAGCCTGGGATGTTGTCTGGTCCCCATGGATGCTCTGTTCTTGGCTTTGGAGAGTGTGGTTTTTACCTGTGCAGCCGTAATTACAGAAACTTTGCATTCTTCTGGTATTGAGATACACTCTTTAGGGGGTGAAAGGGGAGTAAGGTTAGCACTGAACCTATCTGCCAGGATGTTGGCAATATCAGTTGGGTCTGTATATTTAGTGCCATTGTGCTGTAACTCAGAGCAGATCTGAGTGTTACCATTGAGATTCTTGACATAGCTATAGAATGCTTTGTGGTTGTCTTTAGAATCAGTGGCAATTTTGTTTTCATAAATAGCTTTGGAGGATTTTATCAGGGATCACAGCTTCTTACTGAGGCTGACCAGGGAGCTCCTCCACTCATGGGATTTTACTCTCTTTTGCAACAGTTTCTTCCTTTTGTTGTACAGTTTGTTTATGGCAGGGGACCACCTGATTGGCTTCCTTTTTTGGAGGATAGCATCTTGGTTCTGTTTGGGATAGCACAATCCATGCACTCATGTAAGTGCTTATAGATTCATAGGTTCATAGGTTCATCCTAGGCTATCTGCCCTGGGGCATTTATAAGCCTAGCCCGATTGTGTTTGGCTTAAGCCACCCCTTGATTTGAGTATGCTGTGCCCTTTTTAAATTTTAGTTTATTGTGCCTCTGTCTAATAGTGACACGGAAGTAATCCCCGGGACAAACCTATGATCCCCCATAAAGTGCAATTGTGTAAGATTCAGTAGTCGTAACTGTATTGTCCATCTGCATGGGTGTCATGAAGTTCACCACTTCTGTCTTAAGAAGCATGAAGTTGGCTTTGGTGAAATTTTTTACCATGGTTTCCTTAATGGGGGATGAGGGCAGGATGTGGATATCTAGGGTAATTAGCTTATAGTCGGATTGGGCCAATGAGGCGTTGACTTCAGGTGTGGAACACCGGTCATTCATGTTGGTAATGACTAGATATAGGATATTGTTGCCCCTGGTGGGGGTGTGGATAAGTTGATCCAGGGCATTGGAGTTTATGAATTCCAGAAAGCATTGAGCGAAAGAGTTGGTACATGAGTAGTTTTCCCAGTTAATAGTGGGGTAGTTGAAATCACCCTTTATTAGGGTGTTTGGTTGAACCCTAATATTTTCCAGTACATCAAGAAAAGAGGAGTGGGAATCCTGGGGCATGGTGGGTGATCTGTACCAAGCTACAATTTGGATTGCAGTTTTGCCCAGAGTTAGCTGCACTTGGATAACCTCGGCTTTATTATGCTGTGCAACTGGCATGGAGGTGTGGATATCCTTAATGAATATGAACACACCTCCGCCTTTGGTGTTCCGGTCCAGGTTACATGGCTGAAAAGTGTGGTATGAGTTATAGCCTGGTAGTGCAGAGGTGCTCTCTGGAGCCTTGAACCAAGTCTCAGTCACTGCACAGATATCAATGTTCTCCATTTTAAGGAGTGCCTTGAGTGAGTGCATTTTGAGATTTAGACTTCTAGCATTGAGTAGCATCACCCTCAGTTTTTTCTTGCCTGTTCCTGTTACGATGTTTCCCTTCTCCTCTTGACTGTCAAGTTCAGTCTTGATTGGAGAGAGCTTTACCTCCAGTTTGGCTAGATAAGTGCATCTCTCACAGGTTGTAGTGTTGGATGGTAGGAGGAGAGGGTTGTCTGTGTACATGAGGGAATTTCTACATTGCCCCAAGATGCTCTGATTCATCAGATAGACAGGAGAGAACACTGGGAGCTGACCCTTGGACATGCCTGAATAAAAAAACTATTTTCCTCTAGATAAGTGAGGAAAGTGAGTACAAGAACTGTTTATATCTAAGCAAGTGAGGAAAGTAAGTACCAAAACTGAGAGATCGAATGAGGGAGCATGTGTATCATATGAAAAAGGGCACTCTACATAATGCACTGGCTAAGCACTTTATAGCCCATGATTCTGAGCACATATTTTTATTCAAAGTATTGGAAGTAATAGTCCCTAATCCAAGGGGGGGGTGATATAAAAACCTATACTGAAGCAAAAGAAACAGAATGGATTATTCTGTTGAAAGCTGATAAAGACCATGGGCTGAATGAAAGAGCTTCAATTAAACCAAAATTGAGACAAAGGAGAAATATTAAATAATATGAGTTTTTATATGTTCATTTTTTATATGTTCATATTGTGTATTTTTATTTAGCACATTTTATTAAGCATGCTTTAAGCAATGTTTTTATGTGTTTACCAGTGCTTGAATTAGCATATATATATATTTGATGATTTTATGTAATGTCTTTTTAAAAGCTATAATTAATAGAGTGCTTAAGTACTTAATTAGTGCACTCAGAGAAGTATATATTACAGAGACTTTTATCGAGTATGTGTTGGATCTGAAGAAGCTACATAGCGAAAGCGCTCATCCTGTCTGTTTTCCTGTCTATTTTGGATTAAAGCTGGAGTTTTTACATCATATCCCTTTGGATTTTTCCATTTGGTGATTGGTTCCTGCTAACGCTGTGGTTTACCTTTGTTCAAGATTATTTTCAGCATCTCTCTGAACCTACGCACTAACCTGCCACAGTTGTGGACATTGCATTTTGATTATTTCTATTTTATTTACTTCTGTGTGCAGGAGCAGGACATTTATTTATTCCTTTTATACATATGGCTGATATAGAGCTAGAATATGTTCCAAGAGGTGAACACCGTGGAATTGATGATCAAAGAGGTGAATACCGAAAAAACGAAGCCTTAGAAGCAAGATTTCAGCTATATTTGAAAGATAATACTAACACTTCCTGGTTTTTCGATAGTGAGGCTGCTAATGATGACGCCATACATGCCTCCGTTGATTCTGATAAACTGCATACTCTTATGGAAGAGATTGAAAGAAGCTTTATGAAATTAAAGCACCTACAAACACAAAGAATGCACTTTCAGTTCTGCTTAGATCGTAATATTATTCCTAGAGGCTTATGCGTTTTCACAATGCCTAGCCAAGGAAGGGAATATCCGGATCTTTTAGCAGAATGGCAGCGACTTAACATAGAGGTAAGTCGCAAGTATTTAAACCTTCTGATAGACTTTTTTCACCCAATAGAGGCAAAACTAACAGAAGACATTACTACCAAACAGCGAATGCTGTTTACAGACTTTCCTGCTGAAATTGTGCAGCCATTATTTGAAAATTTACTGGACAGTGTCTTAGCCTTTAAAAGGAAACTTTTGCAGCAGAAACGCCACAAGACCACCTGGGACATTAATGATTTCAAAAAAGGCCATGTCTTTATGTGGCCTAGGTACAACCAAGGGTCTGCAATAGATACATTAATGGAACATAATAATAATCCCTTGCATTTAAATGCTCAGAAGCAGGATACACTTGCTCAAAAGAACTTACAAAATAGAGTTAACTTGCTTACTAACACTGCAAGTAAAAATTGTGTGGTTAATATTAATAGAGCTGATGAAATTTGTGAGCATGATTTAGACACAGCTAGTATGGATCCTAATGTAATTCATACTGATAATAATTTGATACATAGTAATATATCTAAGAATGTTGTGAATGCTGCTAATACTGACCATAGTAAAGATTCAGTTGATGTTATACATCTTGTACATTCTGGTGAAACTGTGGATACTAACCTATACCCAGTTGTGCAGATTGTTAAGAATAAATCAGTTCAATCTAAGCATAATAGTGATGTCGTAGTTAGACCTAAAACAACTATAAACTCTAAAGGGCTAGTCCCTGATGAACCACTCAGTTGTCTTTTCCCTGCCAGTGAGAACAGAGAAGGGCCCATACAGATCACGTTCCATGAGCAGGGGGAGACAGAAGAGGAAGTTATCAGAGGAATATGTACCTCAGAAGACACTCAAAAGATGTGGACAAACAAACGCTAATCCACAATTTGTCTAATATTATACTGACACATGATGACATGACATTACTTAGTAAAGGACTGAACTTCATTCCTAGATGTCAAAGTCAATTAGTTGACACTATTTTAGATCTTAAATTATTCTGTAGAAATATTATGCTTAAATTAATATATAAAGACTGTAATAGTAACTTAAATAACAAGGAAATGCATAAATTCAAGAACTTAAGTGAATTTATACCATCAAATCATCCTTTAGTGGAGGCCTATATGAAACTTACTGAAGAAGAGTTACACATTTATCACAGTAGTAAAAAAACAGCTAGAAAAAGAGACAATTTAACATTTAAAGAAAGATTAAGTCTCAGGAAACTACAGAATAACCCTGATATTATAGTAAGACATGTGGATAAAGGGGGTAAAATTGTTGTTATGAACATGTCTGATTACATAGAGAAAATGGAAAATTAGTAAAATGATGATTTTTACATATCCGCTTCTATGCAGAATGTACAACATACTATTAAATATGTGCATGAGACAAATAATGACATCTTTAAGAGTAATTTAATAAATAAAGACCTGTTTGGTTATCTTACTATTTCATCTCCAGTCATACCAGTCATATATGGACAACCAAAAATACATAAAGACCCACTCAACCCTCCTATGAGACCCATAGTCTCAGGTCGGAACTGGGTAACAGAACATCTTTCTGTTTATGTTGAAAAACATCTCAGGTCTGTATTGAATACTAATATGATGGTATTGAGAGACTCTAAAAAATTTTTAATTGATTTTTATGAATGTATAAAGGACATTATAATTACAATGGAGTACATTTTCGTCACTTTTGATGTAAAATCTCTTTTTACTGTAATTCCCAATGAACTGGGATTAAGTTATATTACAGAATATTTGAAGCAACATAGTGACTATTCTGCTGTATCCATTGACTTGATTGTGCATTTTTTAGAGCTAGTACTGGAGAATAACTTTTTTATGTTTATGAATAACATCTACAAGCAAAGAGAAGGCATAGCTATGGGCACACCCTATGCCAATAGCTACGCAAACATGTTTCTTGCATATTGGGAAGAACATGTCCTATTCTGTAATGATATGTTTAAACAACATGTGATATTCTATCTACGTTTTGTCGACGATTTGTTTTTACTTTGGAAAGGCTCTTTGGATGAACTTCAATCTATGTATACTATTATGAACGATCTTACATCATACCTTAAATTTACTATGCACTATTCATTGTATAAAATTGAATTTTTAGATTTATACATTGAGAGGCTAGATAACAATCTCATTAATACTGGGGTACATCGGAAGTCATGCTATACAAATACCCTTCTTTATAGATCTAGTATGCATCCGCACTATGTTTTTAAAAATATTATGAGAGGCCAAGCTATTAGAGCCTCTAGGCTGAACCCGTTAGATGAAGGCTTTGAAAGTGAATTAATGGGTCTTAAAGGTAGATTAACTGACAGAGGATATAATACTACTGAAATTAATTTAGAACTAAATGATATATACCAATTACATTCCTCAAAGGCAGAACCTTATTTTGGGCCTAGAAATTTTAATGATAATTTTGATAGAAGTATGAAGCATAAAGAACATGTTAAATTCTCTACATATTATTCTTCTGATTATTCAGAGCTTAGGGAAGTGATTGGTAAATACTGGGACATTCTACATGTAGATAATGACCTCAAGCAGATTGTTGGGGATGAACCCAAATTTCTATATAGAAATAAAAATAATTTAAAAAGAAGGCTTTGCTATCCTACGTCTAGCTGTAAAGATAAACATGAAGGTTACACTAAGCCATGTGGTAACTGTAATTTTTGTTCACTTATTGACAGTACAATGCATTTCTTTCATCCTGATTTGAAAACTACATTTAATATGTATGCCCAAGCTGACTGTATGACATCACATGTCGTATATTTAGCTATCTGTCAATCATGTTCCTCATTCTACGTAGGCAAAACCAATCGCCCACTGAGAGATTGAATGAGGGAGCATGTGTATCATATGAAAAAGAGCACTCTACATAATGCACTGGCGAAGCACTTTATAGCCCATGATTCTGAGCACACATTTGTATTCAAAGTATTGGAAGTAATAGTCCCTAATCCAAGGGGAGGTGATATAAAAACCTATACTTAAGCAAAAGAAACAGAATGGATTATTCTGTTGAAAGCTGATAAAGACCATGGGCTGAATGAAAGAGCTTCAGTTAAACCAAAATTGAGACAAAGGAGAAATATTAAATAATATGAGTTTTTATATGTTCATTTTTTATATGTTCATATTGTGTATTTTTATTTAGCACATTTTATTAAGCATGCTTTAAGCAATGTTTTTATGTGTTTACCAGTGTTTGAATTAGTATATATATATTTGATGATTTTATGTAATGTCTTTTTAAAAGCTATAATTAATAGATTGCTTAAGTACTTAATTAGTGCACTCAGAGAAGTATATATTACAGAGACTTTTATTGAGTATGTGTTGGATCTGAAGAAGCTACATAGCGAAAGTGCTCATCCTGTCTGTTTTCCTGTCTATTTTGGATTAAAGCTGGAGTTTTTACATCATATCCCTTTGGATTTTTTCATTTGGTGATTGGTTCCTGCTAATGCTGTGGTTTACCTTTGTTCAAGATTAAGTACCAAAACTGTTTTCCTCTAGGTAATGAGGAAGGTTGAGTGCTGCAGTAATTAGTAGGTTATTTAGTGCTTACAAGTTCTGAACAAGTGCTGATCACGAATAAGCAAATTTAAGTGCTAAAACTAAAAATCTGTATCTGGACTAAACTAATTACTAGTTAATGCTGCTGTCAACCTGTGTGCCAAGGTTTCTCACCACTGACTGCATACTTAGGGTGTTGTTATTGATGCGGTAGTTAGCAGGAACATCACACTTACCAAAAGGGATGATAATATTTTTTTTTGCATTGAGTTTAAGACCATGACTTTGGCACCAGTCATTTGTTTGTGTAAGACCCCCTTGTAGGATGTTGACATCACTTGGAGATTCTATGACTGCTCCCAGTTTGTAGTCATCAGCAAACTTTGTCAGCCACAGATGTTTAGATTTAGCTTGCACTTACAAAGAAATTGACTCCAAACAGTAGAGGTCCCAGGACTGATCCCTGTGGAACCTTCCTACTAAACATCTGCCAAATTGCATTTATATAGCCAAGGGGCTCTATGGGTTGTTAAGCCCCAAAAGATCTGTGGGTCTAGATGTATTAAAATCATTTTAATCCTTATTTTTTTAAGATTACTACTTGTTACCTGTTCTTTTTTTCTGACTATATCAACCTACTGTGCACACCTCTGCGCAGGACTAGTTGAATTAAGCAGGGGTCTTTTGATAGTATGGGTGAGGAGAGATGTCTGACAACTATACATGTGGCTCCTTGCCAAGTACTGTGTGGGACCACAGGTAAAAACAGTGATATTTCCACATGCATTCACACATAGATGCACATAATGATATTGCTCCTTACAAGGAAGGTCGGTCAGAAGACACACACACACACACACACACACACACACACACACACACACACACACACACACACACACACACACACACACACACACACACACACAAAATACACATTGCCTACAGGCAGATTAGAGAATCACTTCACCTATGGCATGCCTTTGGGATGAGGAGGAAACCTGCATACCAAGATAAAATCGAATTAGACACTAAAAGAACATTTCAACTCCACTCAGAAGGAAGTAAGAGAATACAGCCAAGAACTCAATCAGAGAAGAAGTGTTGTGTGATGGCAATGCTGTTCACTTCACCACTGCGACAATTAATTGCTTTCACATACAACACACTCAGGCCATCAATGACAGGCACTTATTGTGTGCAATGTTAATATTTTTCTGGGATATTATTCCTTGATACCCTACAACACCACCTATTCACACCTATCCATAATAAATAGCTATGATGTTTTTACACTGATTTTAGCAGATACAATACGTAGTGTAACACAGTTCTTGTCTAGCCAGTTGAGTGACTGTTTAGCTGTGGTAAAACACCAGCAAGGGTTAAGTCATTTACATGCAAAGATGGTCTTCATACCCATTAATAAAAGCCACTATATTGACTGTGTACATACACCTCATACATCTGATTGAGATAAGCAGTCACAAAGCAGTGTTTGTTTGTTTGTTGTCTTTAATGAAGACTTCCAAAGGTTAAACTCCTGTGCACACATGGAAAGATAAAAGCTGAAGTTTTGGCTCCATTTTACAACACAAAAGCAGGAAAGCACTTGCTTTCATCTTCACTTAATATCATCTAGTTTTCTGCATTTTAAGTGTTTTTTGTTCTATAAATATTTTGCTAAATCTATAGTTTAAACTTTGCTGTTGTCAGTTCTGCTGTTTATCCTACAGTCATCTGGCTGCTTTAGTGTTGCAAAGTGTTCACGGCTGTTTAGTCATGTATTTTGCTTTGATCTGTGTTATAGCAACTTGTTACAAAACATTACAGTTACAGCCAGTGTTTGACTACAGTTTAGGCTAATATGGCAGGCAGTGCAAAAAAAATAAATAAATAAACTATCCCTTCTCTGTCATAAAATTAATTTAAATTGTCAAATCTTTGACTATACAGTAGTAGTATAACCTGAATTGTACCTTGCTTCGTAAAATATGTCTGTGTAAAATTAAATTAAAGTCCCCATATCTCTGGACTATAATGGAAGGTCAGTCTGTTTGTCTTCCTTCTATCGTCAGCTTCCTAGCACTTGATATCCTTAGGCAACATAGCAGCTGTGTCATGCTCAAAGATAATGAACTTCTGCTTTGTACAATATAGTACATTTGTGAGAAATATAAATATTTGACTAACACGGAAGCGTCATTTTCATATAGCAACACAGAGTGAGCAACACATCACTCTTCACAAACCATCACTAGAATATCTTACGCTGAGGCCGTAAAAAAATCCTTTCCAAAGCCTCCTAGACTAACAAAGACCAGGTTTCAATGAAAATCTATCAACATACCATCCTCAGACACATTAACAACCAAGAGTCACCTTGATTTAAATGATTTCAAATATAATACATCAGCTCACTCTACAAATAAAAGTGTTTTAGTAATCGGTGACCCTATGGTAAGACACCCCGATTCGCTTCTCACCAGGCTGAGCAAAGACAGTGTGACAGTGAGCTGTCTTTGAAGTGACAGGATGTCTGATATCTCAAAGGCTCTTAAAGACTTTTTGGCTAACTATTATGACTATGAAATGGTGGTGTCCACATGGATGCTGTGAACAAACTGACATGCAGAACCCTGTGGGATATGTAGAGCAACACGACAAAACTCTCCATGAATGTCACAAATGCACTTAAGACTCTGGCCTTGAGCAGATTCTTTCAGTCACCAAAAATGATGCTTATGTATAGAGAAAAGATAAAAGGATGATTGACTTCAAAAATTGGCTAAATAGTTAGTGTCATTCCAGGGGGAGCCTGTATGTGTCTGCATGGGACAAGTTGTTTTCCAGCCCTACTTGTTTGCTAAGAATGGTCTACACATTTTGTTTCAGGACTTCTGCATACTGGCTAAAGCTCTCACTGCTCCTATTGTGCCTTTTTAGGCAGAATTCAACTGATGGGCATCTCAACATAATTAACATATCAAAGGCAAAACAAAATTCATTGCAGTGGCTCTGCTCACTGTTGGAAGACTTAGCAGTAAAATGCCTGACCATGAGGCTTTTTTTGCATATAGAGCACATCCACATCTGTGCCATTAATGACACTTAGCTGAAATGTTCAGAAAACACTCTCTTTGTACCTAGTTTTGTACCTGCCATGCCTTTAGGCCATATGGCAACAGTGTTGGCATTTCCATATTTGTTAGGGACAATATCATCTTAAGATAGATTCCCAAAAGCTCAAAAACTGAGCTCATATAGCTACAAATCACACTAAACAAGACCAGCTATTGGTTTATTCCCTGTTACAGAACACCCTGTGTGTCCCAGAAGCTCAGAAATTGATATTAAAGAGCTACAAATCACACTAAACAAAACTATTAGTTTATTGCCAGTTACAGAACACCCTCTATATCCTCAGGCATACATAAAAGTTTCCAAATGTACTTAATGAACTCTCTAGAAACAACAACACCATTTTTCTGACATAATTT
This sequence comes from Protopterus annectens, assembly GCF_019279795.1. NCBI lineage: Eukaryota > Metazoa > Chordata > Ceratodontiformes > Protopteridae > Protopterus > Protopterus annectens. The sequence goes on along the minus strand of NC_056730.1, from coordinate 171,275,115 downwards.
AACCACTCATCAATAAACTGGGAGCTCTTATATCTGTAATGTAGGATAAGTCCAAACATTCTTAGATTTATAAATAAAAACTCTGTCAACCAAATTGCAAATCACCCCACTAGAAGACAATATTCTTTACCTGGTCCTCATGAATACGGCTTCTTTAAACAATATTCCTTTGGAATTTCTCTTACCTATTAAATCAGATCATAAACAAGTAAACTTCACCTTTTAACTCTCTAAACATGCAGACATCAATATCTTAGAATTTGGGGGCGTGGCCAAGATAACAGTTTGATAGCACCAGAAATCCATAGCTCTGCTTAGATTTTAATATCCTGACAGGAAAAATATACTTTAATTTTTAGAAAAATCTAACTAAAAGTATACTAAAATAATAACATACTATATTACTTTCTAAAAATTAATACATAGTCAAGAGAATTTTTAAATTATTCCTGTCAAGAAGTTTTCTACTGGAGATCTCAAGATGAGCAACTCGAAGAACCCACACCAGGAGAGTGCAGTGAAGAAAGAACTACATCTTATAATAACAAACATCCAAGAACTGTCACTAAAAACATGAGCAACGTGAAGAACCCACACCAGGAGAGTGCAGTGAAGAAAGAACTACATCTTATAATATCAAACATCCAAGAACTGTCACTAAAAACATGAGCAACGTGAAGAACCCACACCAGGAGAGTGCAGTGAAGAAAGAACTACATCTTATAATAACAAACATCCAAGAACTGTCACTAAAGCATGAGCAACGTGAAGAACCCACACCAGGAGAGTGCAGTGAAGAAAGAACTACATCTTATAATAACAAACATCCAAGAACTGTCACTAAAAACATGAGCAACGTGAAGAACCCACACCAGGAGAGTGCAGTGAAGAAAGAACTACATCTTATAATAACAAACATCCAAGCACTGTCACTAAAAACATGAGCAACGTGAAGAACCCACACCAGGAGAGTGCAGTGAAGAAAGAACTACATCTTATAATAACAAACATCCAAGAACTGTCACTAAAAACATGAGCAACATGAAGAACCCACACCAGGAGAGTGCAGTGAAGAAAGAACTACATCTTATAATAACAAACATCCAAGAACTGTCACTAAAACATGAGCAACGTGAAGAACCCACACCAGGAGAGTGCAGTGAAGAAAGAACTACATCTTATAATAACAAACATCCAAGAACTGTCACTAAAAACATGAGCAACGTGAAGAACCCACACCAGGAGAGTGCAGTGAAGAAAGAACTACATCTTATAATAACAACCATCCAAGAACTGTCACTAAAAACATGAGCAACATGAAGAACCCACACCAGGAGAGTGCAGTGAAGAAAGAACTACATCTTATAATAACAAACATCCAAGAACTGTCACTAAAACATGAGCAACGTGAAGAACCCACACCAGGAGAGTGCAGTGAAGAAAGAACTGCATCTTATAATAACAAACATCCAAGAACTGTCACTAAAAACATGAGCAACGTGAAGAACCCACACCAGGAGAGTGCAGTGAAGAAAGAACTACATCTTATAACAACAAACATCCAAGAACTGTCACTAAAAACATGAGCAACGTGAAGAACCCAGACCAGGAGAGTGCAGTGAAGAAAGAGCTACATCTTATAATAACAAACATCCAGGAACTGTCACTAAAAACATGAGCAACGTGAAGAACCCTCACCAGGAGAGTGCAGTGAAGAAAGAACTACATCTTATAATAACAAACATCCAAGAACTGTCACTAAAAACATGAGCAACGTGAAGAACCCACACCAGGAGAGTGCAGTGAAGAAAGAACTACATCTTATAATAACAAACATCCAAGAACTGTCACTAAAAACATGAGCAACGTGAAGAACCCACACCAGGAGAGTGCAGTGAAGAAAGAACTACATCTTATAATAACAAACATCCAAGAACTGTCACTAAAAACATGAGCAACGTGAAGAACCCACACCAGGAGAGTGCAGTGAAGAAAGAACTACATCTTATAATAACAAACATCCAAGAACTGTCACTAAAAACATGAGCAACGTGAAGAACCCACACCAGGAGAGTGCAGTGAAGAAAGAACTACATCTTATAACAAACATCCAACAACTGTCACTAAAACATGAGCAACTCGAAAGACCCACCACCAGGAGAGTGCAGAAGAATCTTATAATAACAAACATCCAAGAACTGTCACTAAAACATGAGCAACGTGAAGAACCCACACCAGGAGAGTGCAGTGAAGAAAGAACTACATCTTATAATAACAAACATCCAAGAACTGTCACTAAAAACATGAGCAACGTGAAGAACCCACACCAGGAGAGTGCAGTGAAGAAAGAACTACATCTTATAATAACAAACATCCAAGAACTGTCACTAAAAACATGAGCAACGTGAAGAACCCACACCAGGAGAGTGCAGTGAAGAAAGAACTACATCTTATAATAACAAACATCCAAGAACTGTCACTAAAAACATGAGCAACGTGAAGAACCCACACCAGGAGAGTGCAGTGAAGAAAGAACTACATCTTATAATAACAAACATCCAAGAACTGTCACTAAAAACATGAGCAACGTGAAGAACCCACACCAGGAGAGTGCAGTGAAGAAAGAACTACATCTTATAATAACAAACATCCAAGAACTGTCACTAAAAACATGAGCAACGTGAAGAACCCACACCAGGAGAGTGCAGTGAAGAAAGAACTACATCTTATAATAACAAACATCCAAGAACTGTCACTAAAAACATGAGCAACGTGAAGAACCCACACCAGGAGAGTGCAGTGAAGAAAGAACTACATCTTATAATAACAAACATCCAAGAACTGTCACTAAAAACATGAGCAACGTGAAGAACCCACACCAGGAGAGTGCAGTGAAGAAAGAACTACATCTTATAATAACAAACATCCAAGAACTGTCACTAAAAACATGAGCAACGTGAAGAACCCACACCAGGAGAGTGCAGTGAAGAAAGAACTACATCTTATAATAACAAACATCCAAGAACTGTCACTAAAAACATGAGCAACGTGAAGAACCCACACCAGGAGAGTGCAGTGAAGAAAGAACTACATCTTATAATAACAAACATCCAAGAACTGTCACTAAAAACATGAGCAACGTGAAGAACCCACACCAGGAGAGTGCAGTGAAGAAAGAACTACATCTTATAATAACAAACATCCAAGAACTGTCACTAAAAACATGAGCAACGTGAAGAACCCACACCAGGAGAGTGCAGTGAAGAAAGAACTACATCTTATAATAACAAACATCCAAGAACTGTCACTAAAAACATGAGCAACGTGAAGAACCCACACCAGGAGAGTGCAGTGAAGAAAGAACTACATCTTATAATAACAAACATCCAAGAACTGTCACTAAAAACATGAGCAACATGAAGAACCCACACCAGGAGAGTGCAGTGAAGAAAGAACTACATCTTATAATAACAAACATCCAAGAACTGTCACTAAAAACATGAGCAACGTGAAGAACCCACACCAGGAGAGTGCAGTGAAGAAAGAACTACATCTTATAATAACAAACATCCAAGAACTGTCACTAAAAACATGAGCAACGTGAAGAACCCACACCAGGAGAGTGCAGTGAAGAAAGAACTACATCTTATAATAACAAACATCCAAGAACTGTCACTAAAAACATGAGCAACGTGAAGAACCCACACCAGGAGAGTGCAGTGAAGAAAGAACTACATCTTATAATAACAAACATCCAAGAACTGTCACTAAAAACATGAGCAACGTGAAGAACCCACACCAGGAGAGTGCAGTGAAGAAAGAACTACATCTTATAATAACAAACATCCAAGAACTGTCACTAAAAACATGAGCAACGTGAAGAACCCACACCAGGAGAGTGCAGTGAAGAAAGAACTACATCTTATAACAACAAACATCCAAGAACTGTCACTAAAAATGGGCAAATTCGAAAACAAAATGGATATTATCAAACCCAACTGCAGTAAACAACTGGAACTTCTAAATGGAATAGTAAAAAACAATCTGAGCAAATTCTTGCCTTAGAGGAAACAGTAAATGACCTAGATACTAGAGTGACAGAAAATTAACATCACAATGAATTTCTTCTGAAACAAAACACCAGGCTGACTGAGAAATTGGAAGACCTTGAAAGTAGATCAAGGAGGAATAACATTAGAATATATAGAATTCCCAAGAAAGAAGAGGGTGCTAACATGATTCAGTTCTTCAATAAGTGGTTTTCATCAGCACTAAACACACCTGAATCCTTCTTTTTTGAAATTGAGAGGGCTCATCTGTACCTGGCAAATCCAGCTTCATCTCTGAGTTCATCTAACCCCAGGTCTATAATAGTTAGATTTCTTTCCTTGCAAGACAAGGACTTAGTGTTGAAATCAGCTTGGACTAATTCCCCTATCAAGATGGGTGAAAATGTTATTCTTTTTGACAATGAGTACACCTCTACAGTCATATCCAGAAGAAAGGAGTGTGTTCTTCTAATTAAGTCCTTTAAAAAAGCCAATTCTTTTTCCTGCAAGAATAAAAATCACCTTACCAGAAGGAGTTAAGATCTTTGATTCCTTACAAGAAACAGTAGAATTTGTCCAAAATAAGAAAATACTGCCGGACATAGAAGAAAGGGAATGGTCACCCAAGAGTTTGAAGAGACAGGCAACAAAAAAATGGATTGTCTGTGAAGGAAGGAGCAAACAAAACTAAAAAACTAAAGGACACATGAATAAATTCCTTCTAATTTTAAATGCTTTGTTTTATGAATCATAATATATTTGATTCTGGAAAGTCTCTATGCTGTAAGGTAACGTGAATCATTTTTATTATTAACTTTCTCTTTTCCTTTCTATATCTACTTCTCCTAATTACATGTAGTACTAAGTATTTAAAGGAGTACAACAGGTTTCTCTAATGTATTCCTCAACTTCATTACCCTTTTCCTCCCTATTTACATTGTCCTCTGTAAAGCAACAACAATAAAGCATTTACAATTTTTATAATTCCCCTTACTTCTGTAACAGAAGCCTACCTTCTCATAATGTGATGGTTTCACTTACAAAATGATTCTCTCACATTTGAATAAAGCTTGCTGGAGTCGCCCAATTACTGACATCATCGAGGCCAGGCAGTGCAGGTACTTTTTTTTTTTTTCTTAATCAGTTCCCTCCCCCAAAGTGACATCTCCACAGCTGTCATCTGATTCTAACTAAAATAATAAGACCCACCCATTCTGTGATGTCATGGCTCCCTTGTCCTTCCCCCAGCCTGAGTGCTCAAATACAAGTGCAGGAGGTAGGGTACTTCTTTTTAGCATTGTGTTTCCAGTACGCTGTATTTCCCTATTGGAACCTTGTGTGAGTCTCTTTCTGCATCAGCTTCCCTCGTGGATTTATACTGGTGAGTATGACATTTTTTGTAGAAATACATTGTTTGACAGCAAAGTATTAGTATCTCTTTAATGTGGCATCTTCATTTCTCCTGGCTTTTCGGTCGCTGTGCTGCATAAGTTCACACGTGCATCCAAAAATGTTTAAACATTGCTTGTTTGGGCCCTGCTGACCAAACAACTGTTGTGGATACAGGTATGCACATGGTATTGAAGTGTGATGCTTTAGTACTGTACTTTTCTCTATTTATTTGCCTTTGCTGCAGCATTCCAGCTGTTCCGCGTGGTGTTGGTTGCCAGTGGCAATTATTACTATAAAGTTGTCTTCTTCCCGAAGTTATTTTCTCTAACTTTCCTAAAGAGCAGTACCACTGACTACCTTAAAGATTTCCTGTTCAATATGGGTAGTGGTTGTGCCTTCTTGTAATCTGTTCAGTGAGAAGGTGTACTGAAAAAAACTTGCTGTCCATTGTCTGATGCATTAGTCCCACTTCAATCTGCAAATTGGCACTGTTTTACTCCTTTAATGCCCTGTACTTTTTTTTTTTTATGTAATTTCCTTTCCTGTGGCATTCCTTTGCCAGCTGTTCCATGTGGTCTTGGTTGCCAATAGCAACCGTTTTTCTTTATGGCCCTGTGATGTCTGAAGTTTTGTGTGTGCATGACTGTGCGATTACGAATTTCCAAGCCATTATTTACACTCGCTTAGCTGTTTACATTTTTTTTTCTTATTTTATACTCACTAAACAGCTTAGCGAGTGTAAAGTAATGGCTTGTTAGATCATAATTGCACGCTCACACCGAAAAACACTCGATTATGTTGCTGTGCTTCTCCCATCGGTTATTTGCCACCTACAAATTTCTTTTATCTAAAATATGTCTCTCTGCAGACATAAGGGTAGTGGATTTGATTCTTGTGTTGTTTGGGCAGTGATTGCAAGTGTGTGGGGAGAGAATGAAGTGTGTGTGTGTGTGTGTGTGTGTGTGTGTGTGTGTGTGTATGAATGTAGGAGTGCCTGCGTGTGTGTATGACAGAGCGAACAGTAAGGGAATGCATGGAGAGTGTGGATATGAATGTAAAAGTGCCTGCGCATGTGTGAGAGAGCGAACAGTAAAGCAATGCATGGAGAGTGTGTGTATGAATGTAAAAGTGCCTGTGTGTGTGTATGAGAGAGCGATCAGTAAAGGAATGCATGGAGAGTGTGTGTATGACTTTTGAAGTGCCTGCATGTGTGTATGAGAGAGCGATCAGTAAAGTAAGAAACTCCTGTTCATAAAAAATAAAACGCACCATATTAACACTTTTTATTTACATGTTGTTGTTTGTCTTTCAGCTTTTTCCCGGTAAGGGGTCACCACAGCGGAACTCCAGTCCGTTAATGATTGGCAGTAGATTTTTACAAAATGCCGAGGTGCCAGCTTGACACCCAACCTTCAATGAAGGCATGCCCATTTACGCACGCATGTCTTTCGAACACTACCCAACCACGGGGAGGACATGCAGACTCCACACAGAAGGCACTCCCAAGCCAAGCTGAGAATCGAACGGGAGAACCTCTTGCTGTGAGGTAACAACACTACCGCCGTAGCACTGCGGCATACTAACACTTTTTAAATTATTAATTTTAAAACCCTTAGAAAGGCAGTTATTATTTAAAGAGCTGCCCATACAAGGGATTGTAATTTACCATGCCTGGGAAACATCTTACTACTTTTGCGTTTCAGCATGGTGACATGTATATTGCCTTAACTTTATTTAGATTTGGTGACCCTTCCTTCCTTGAACATATATTACCATAAAACTTGAGAAATTATGTATTAAATTTGCATTTCAGTTTAATGTCAAAATTATTTGCATATTTGTAAAACTTGGCTTATAGAATCATTGTTTCTGTGTTTTGCCACAGGCTGCATCATCAAAGAAAATGTTAACATTCAGAATGCCTGGGATAAAATATATTATACATCTGAAAATTTCTGCAACCGATCTTACAACCCAAATTAAACTCCTGTATCTTCTAAGAAAGACCTTTGTGATTAAAAATGTATTTGTTATTCTGTTCTTAGGATTCACATCCATTTAGTAGTAACCTGCCTTCACATCCATTTTGCTAAAAACAGTAGAACCATTCAACATAATGATAATGTCATCCAAAGTGCTTTCCCTCAGGAAGGCTTTATTTATCATATATATATCAATGCTACAGTCATAGTGCAGGTGTGTTTTGGCATAGGCATGGTATGCAATGGCTAGCCATTCACTCCAACATCAAGAACTGACCAGCCATTGTCACAATAGCACAGGCATCTGGTATCCCACAGCAGTTCTATCAATTCAGTTTTGAATGCTTCCAGATTGTTTTGTTCCCTAGCTACTCCTGAGAGATTATACTAGCCTGCTGAATCCAGCTTTGAGAATGCATGTTTTCCTGTGGTTGTCTTGAAACATGGTCTGATAAGTATTAAGCCATCTTCCTGACTGTCTCTCAGATAAGAGTTTGGTTAATATGTAGTTTGGATTTTAGAGGTAGACAAAGTCCCATTTTAATAATTTCTATATCTTTGAACCAAGTAGAAAGGTTGTTCTTTCATTGATGGGTAGCTACTTGAAGCATTGGAGGAAATAGCAAAGATGCATATTTGGTTCTGCAAGTAATTCAAATCTACAGATCTTTGTAAAAGTGACAGTACAAGTGTTATTTGTATTTGTAGTAGAGTGAAGAGCTATTAATGGGAGCCCATGCTCAGTTTTTGGGATAAGTATGTTTATAGCTTTGGTTGTGCACATGTTGGAGGTGAGAAGGTATGAGAGCTTGTAGCATAAGTTTAGTTATTTAAGGTTCCACTAATATTATCTGTATGGTTTGTTAATAAGAGAGTAGGGTCCAATGTGATCCTGGATATTTTTTGCTCTGTTACTACAGGCAGCATATTGCCTCATGTGTCAGTTATTGTCAGGTGCAGAGTTTTAGCAAGCTATTATGGGGTGCCAAAGAACATTACATTTGATTTTCTCTGACTAATAATCAGCATATTATCATGTGTGCATTGGCAGATCCTTGCAAAACTTATTCTGAGTTTTTGCATAGGGTGTTAGTCTTTTTACTTGATTTTAACAGCAGATGATAATCAGCATCCATTCCTATATTGAGCTGTGATTTCTTGTTCATAGGTTTATACTAGACTATCTGCCCTAGGGCATTTATAAGCCTAGCCAGAGTGTGTTTTGCTTTCGCCACCCATTTTAAATTAATTTTGCTATGCCCTTTTTCGAGGTTAGTATACTGTGCCTCTGTCTAACAGTGACACAGAAGTGATACCCGGGGTAAACCTATGATCTCCCATCCACTCATTAAGATTCCTCTTGAAGAGAGTCAATGAGGGACTCTGCCTAACCTGGACTGGGATTTTATTCCAGAGTGAAGGGAGCCTCTGGGTTATGAATCTGTCCCTCCAGCATGTCCTATTTATTTCAGTGCTGAGGTTCAAGTCTCTCGAGCGCGTAGCTCGATGGGATTATAGGTTCATAGGTTGGATTATAGGTTCATAGGTTGTGCCACATATGATGACCTGTAGCTTGCTCAGATATGGTAAGGGACACTCTCCAGTAATTTGCATGTGGGTAAATGCCTGGGTGTCATCTGGTTTGAAAAATATTGAAGAATACTTGCTGCTAATCAAGAATGAGACACATTTCCACCTTGTGTCCCATTCTCTTGTGCCTCATGGTCTACATGTGTGCAAGGCAATTTAGCCTTGCACTGACAGAGTACATTCTGTGGCTTTAAACCATGTCTGTGTAATGTCACAAATCCAATGTTTCTGTATTCTCTACAGAGCTTGTAGGTTGTGCAGTTTCTTCTGAATTCCTTCTGATTGTATTTGCATTGCTATTATTTTTGTCACTGTCTTGATGTAAAATCTGTTTTCAATGTGTAACTGTTTTGTTTAGCATATGGTCATCATTGATTGTGCTACAGCACTTGAAAGCAGTGGTAGCAGCACATTGGTGAGTATATTTGCTTTTATGCATATGGCTGTGGGTTCTACTACCGCAACCTGTAGATCGATAGGAAATCATAAGTTGTACTCTAATGGTGGGTGTTGTAGTTGTGACTGCCTTAGTTTCTTTGGTTTGCCATCCATTCCCTATTGCAATGTTATTATTTTACTGTAACCTAGGTAATGCATTCATCAAAGGCAGTAGGCACACAATCTGTAGATGAAACACTGAATTGGACATTGCAATGGATAATTCAGATCTGCCTTATGCAAGATATGCAAGGCAGCAGTTAAGGGACTACAGTACAAGGTCAGACCATTGAGATGGCACCATTTTGAGCTTTTACCCCAGGATGCCACTGGAAACGTTCATAGTGTGCCCAGTCAAACTAACCAGGTAAACAACCGGATAAAAAAATATTTACTGCAACTTGCTAAGAAAGAGCAAACCTCTACAGGTAGCCAGTAAAGTGAATCAAACCAAACAGCCAGAGAATCATGGAAATTTGTTTATACAGGAAAAAATCTTAATTACATCTGGTAACAGGTCATGTTACATTTCAATATGTTCATTTTATTCAGTAGTAGTTGTAACACCGATGTTTGGAAACACAGAAATTTGGTATGCATACTTGTACATTCTGCACAGCAAATGATGCTTAGGTGGTGTATCGCTTGCATACTTCTCTGTTGTATTTGCACCAGATACTGCTAGTGTGCAGTGCGGGAATAGAAAGATTAAAACATTACCCTGGTATCAGAGGTGGCAGTGCAACATATTCATAGTGGCTTAACATGAGAGTAGCTCTAAGCAAGCACCATGTGAAACCTGAACAAGCACCTAGAATTATTCAGTGCAGCTTCCACACCTTAAGTCTGAAAATTAATTCACATACTCACATGAACAGGAGTAGCTGCATATTGATGGCTAAAGGTGTATGGGCATGTCAGGTGGTTACTACACTGCAAAACTGGTATGTAATGGTGGAGATATTTGGAAGGCATGAGCAAACACACCAGTATATTAAAGCCATAGCATCAATTGAACTAGAGGCTGGCAAATAGATTTAGTAAGGGATTTTGTCCATGCACAAATATTTCAACAATGATTCTTTGTAGTGGCATCCATTATCTGATTCTAGTTAAATTAACCTTGATGTCCTTTATTAAAAAAAAATCAATAAAAAATTGACTTTGTTATAAGTGACTTCTGGACACAAGAAAAAGGAAGGGGAAAATATAGCAATGTGGTTTGTATGTACAAATACAAATCCAGGGACACTGCAACAGTTTTTTTTGCAAACCAACCAGTGGAGTAAAAACATATGAAGGCAAACACTGCATACCAACACACTTTGCACATGTAAATCTCAATTTTTAACAAGGTAGAAGCATGAAGTGATACCTTAACACTTAAATTAATAAAGATCTAAACTGGTTAATAGTATAAATGTTTTATTCTTTAGCTCCTTGGTGCAAGACCTTACTGGATGTGAATGCAGTCAAGTAAGGCCATGGCTATAGTGCAGCAAAGAAATGTCCCCTCTAACAAAGGAAATGCTAGAGCAAAGATTAAATTACATGAGTCAGGCACCCTGCTGAGATCTGCCAGTCAATTGAATTACCAGCTCAAATTACCCTCAGGACGTTGACAGCTAGGGAAGCTAAGTGTTATGGGGGAGAGGAGAAGTCAATGGACTGGAATTCAGTGTCTCACAAATTAGTGTCATTTAAACTAAATTAGAAAAAAGGCAGCAGTAAACAGCACTTTGAGTGTATTCTGTGGCATCTGCACTGTTTCATTCAGCAGCAGGGAATGTTACTTACACTGTTCTATTTTACTCAGTACTTTGTACACATGCAGCATCTATGAAATGACAGGAACTTTAGGCAAACGGAGGCCTGCATGATGTAATATTTTTGAGCCAAATAATGATTTCTGGGATACTGAATGGCAACCTGATTTATCCAAACCACGTCAATATGCCAGCCTCCAGGTGGTCAGAGTCTGGAATTACATATAAAAATATTTAAAATCCTGTAAATAATCTCAGAGTGCTGTTAAAGTGTAGGAAACATCATGCCATGTCTATGGGTGCGGTACTCCTTCTCTCTCTCTCTTTTCTTTCTTCATATTCTATTTTGTTGCCAGTGTTCCTTTTCTCTCTTTTCCCCATTCTAAGTACTTTACATACTTTTCCCTTTTAAATAACTACAAATGATGTATGCCTTCTAATTCTTCAGTAATAGTGTAATTTGACTTAATATCAAAGTGCATTTTTTCTAGCGGTAAGTGTTTTTAACTAGATTTTTTAGACTCTTTGTTTAGATACATTTAAACATCAATGCAGTACATTAATGGTGTTTTATAGATTGCTAAATATAAGTTTTATATATATATATATATATATATATATATATATATATATATATATATATATATATATATATATATATAAGGTTCCCTTTTTTTGCTCTCTCTGGCCTAGTTAACTGGTGGGTAAATGATTGAAATGTTATAATATGATTTCTGATTTGAGGTAGCTGTGGTTACTTCTAAATAGCTGTTTTTATATGAAAGGGTTACTTTTTTTCATGATGTTGATGTTTCATGAGGAAACTGGTGGTCTGTGTGTCTGTTCTCATTGTGGAAATTCATAACATGCTCTGACATGGCAGCTTGAGTGTTTTTTTTTTTTTTGCTTTCTCTAAACTCAAAAGCTTCAAGATCTGAATTTCCCACTGAAAATGCATTTTTCTTCACTAGAGACAACTTCTGTTGTGCATGAACCTATTTAGATACCTTTTAACAAGTTTATGAAACTGCAACTTGAGGAAACAACAGTGATGACATAATTTGACCTTTTGAACTTGTTAAATGGTTGTACTTAGAATTCTTTTCTATTGAAATTCTGTTATCCTTCACTAGATACTTTAAATGGTAAATAATTAGTTCTGATAAAAGTGTTTAATTCCTTTGAAAATGCATATGTTCTCTTATAGATGCATACATTCTGCAGATTCAGTGACACTATTAGTAACTAAATGACATCATGTGAACGAGGAGCTGCATTAGAAAACTCATTATGCATATTAACATCAGACTTATGTTCTATAACTAAACCTTTAGTAACTAAACAGAGAGTTGTGAAGCCCCTTCTCTCTCTCTCTTCTTCCTGATGAAAGACATCAACATAGATATTGTTAATACATATGAGTAATATGTGTATAAATGCAAAATATAATAGTTATGCTGTAATAAGTGTTTTATATATATATATATATATATATATATATATATATATATATATATATATATACACACAACAGATCCTTACATGAAAAATGTTAGATAGATGACTGACAAAATGGTTAGATTATCTGATGTTTCTTGAAAATAATGACAATCCTCTTAACCTTCAGCTTCTAATGTTTATACATACTTTGATCGGATGTGCATTTCTGGCCTATCTACGTATTAGAGGTACTATTGATCGGATGTGCATTTCTGGCATATATACATATTAGAGATACTGTTATTATATGTGACATATTCATATAGCTTCAGATATATTGGACATTCTCATTCGAATGTATATTTCATGGATTCAGATTTCTTTAGTTGCTTTCATAATACTTTTTTTTTTTTTTTATACTCTAGTCTAAGCAGAGATGGATAATTTGTGTTATTTGGTATTGGAGAGGTGGTGGATGGATGGTTTAGTTAAGTTTTTAACTAAACCAGAAACTTTATGTTTCATGTATGTACTTGTAAATAGCTTTGGATTTTTGAAAGTAGTGCTTAATACACGTCCATATACATGTTAATATACACGTTATAATATAATATAATCCATGATAAGAAAGTTTTCAGTAGATTTCAAGTCAACACGGAAGAAATGTCTTTCATTTAGTAATAACATACACATTATAGTCAATGGCTTATAAATGTTTATAATTAAATATTAATGGTTTGAACATTAATGTCAAAAGAGCTGGTTTGCTTAAATATATCAAAATGCATAAAGCCCAGATCATCTTTTTACAGGAAACCCATCTATTAAAAAAAAATCTACAAAAATACTCATTCAATGACTATACCATCCTAGCTGATTCATGTTTTAAAACTAAGAGAAGGGGCACTCTTATTCTATGGGAAAATACTTATACTATGCCAAGAATTATAGATACAATTTCAGATAACGATGGGATGCTAAGCATGGTTATTTGGGAAATCAATAGGAAGTATTATACTTAAGTTAATACATACTGGATACCAGGACTGAGTACTAAATATGTTGATAAATATCTGGACCTGATTACTTTAAATGCAAAAGAAGAAATTATAGCAACAGGTGATTTTAACTGCCTATTATCAGGCAATAATACTTCTAAAAATGGTAAAATAAAACTAACATCTCAAGCCAAAAAGTTAAATGACTTTACAAACCAGACAAACCTTAAAGATATATATGGTCTAAGACGACATTATTCCTTATTCTATACTCACAATTCATATCAGTTTGATACATGGACAAACATCGATAAGGTTTTTATATAAAAAAATATATACTCTAAAATACGTTACATATCTATAATGACTTGTCCACTTTCAGACCATAATGCTATAAACTTTACATTAATTACACATACAGATGATTTAAGATTTCTCTAGACAATTCCTGCTTACATAGCTAAGTTAAATGACTTTAGGGAATGGATAATGAAAGAAATAGACATGTTTATGGAAACAAATGATAATGGTAAAGTGATTGATACTATACTATGGGACACATTTAAAGTTTATATATATATATATATATATATATATATATATATATATATATATATATATAGATAGATAGATATGGTAGAATAAAATCTTGGTACCTTACAAAATGGAGAGAGTGGGACAAAGAGCTTTTAGACTTACAAAAAACATAGACAAGATAAAAATGGATGCAAAACCAAATAACAAAGTAGCACATAACAAAATTACTAAGTTAAATCAAAAATACTTAGAATTTCTGAATCATAAGGTAGCCATAAACCTGGAAAATGTTAAATTACAATCTTATGTTATAAATCCCAAATATCTACATAAAATAGTGATAAGATTAAAAAAAAAAATCAAAACCTTATTAATGAGATTAAATATAAAAGTGATGGTTCAGTTAAGAGTATATCTAACTTAATGGACATATTAGAAGTGTTCAAAAACTACTATAAATATATAAATAATAACATACCACTTTTGGAGACAGATAATGTAATAAATACTTTTATCAAGAAAATATAACTACTAAGGTGTCAATGCAACAAAATAACATATTAAATAAACAAATAACACTAACAGAATTGAAAGAGTAAATACAAATTTTAAAAAATAATAAAGCTCCAGGACTGGATGGAATAAATCCTGAACTATATAAGATTTTTCCTGAATATATAATAAAGAAAATGATGAGTGCCTTCACTATGGTTAAGCAAAAATGTATAATACCCCCATCATGGAAATACTCAATTATCTCCCCCATATTAAAACAAGGTAAGGACCACAAATCTTGTGATTCATATAGGCCAATTTCGTTACTAAACACTGATTATAAAATTTTCATGACAATATTAGCTAACATCCTTGTTATATGGGTTGGAGACAGTGGCATTGACAAAATTGCAGGAGTCAGAACTTGACGTGGCAGAGTTGAAGATGTTAAGATTTGCACTGGGTGTGACGAGGATGGACAGGATTAGGAATAAGTATATTAGAGGGTCAGCCCAGGTTGGAAGGCTTGGAGACAAAGCCAGAAAGGCAAGATTATGTTGGTTTGGACATGTGCTGAGGAGGGATGCAGAGTATATTGGGAAAAAGATGCTAAGGATGTAGCTGCCAGGTAACAGGAAAAGAGAGAGGCCTAAGATAAGGTTTATGGATGCGGTGAGAGAGGACATGCAGGTGGTTGGTGTGACAGAGCAAGATGCAGAGGACAGGAAGAAATTGAAACAGTTGATCTGTTGTGGCGACCCCTAATGGGAGCAGCCGAAAGAAGAAGAAGATTAGCTAATATAATAAAAAAAATATTACCTAACCTAATCTTCATAGAAAAGTGCAAGATAACATTATTAAATTACTATCATTAATAGACATAACATGCAAATACAAAAACAACTAACTATTATCAGCCTAGACATAGAAAAGGCTTTTGATTCTATTAATTGGTCTTATCTACAAAGAATTCTGATTTGTTTTGAATTCTCTTCAGATTTTGTCAACTTATTAATGAAGATTTATAGTGGGGCGCAAGCTTATGTGAAAATTGGATCATGTCTATCCTCACCACTAGAAATCCTCAAGGGAACTAGACAAGGTTGTCCTTTGTCACCATTATTGTTTGCTCTTTCAATGGAACCTTTTGCTACATATATCAGAAACAAGAAAAATATAAAAGCCTTTCAAATTAATAAGGACTATTGTCCTAAGATACATTTATTTGCCAATGATATGTTGTTAACGTTGGGTGATATTGGTGGTTCTTTGTATGATGTTATAAATACCTTAAGCAAGTTTGAAAGAATGTCAGGGCTTAAATTTAATCATAATAAATCCAAAACATTACTATTTAACAAAAAGATCAACAAAAACCCAAGAGAGAATAGCCTGTTTAATTGGGAGAATGATGTATTAGAATATTTGGGTGTCAGTATAAAGAGTTCATGGAAAGAGTCTGTTAAACTAAACTACAATAATTTAATAACCACCATTAGTGAACTAATCAAAAGATGGAATAAAATGTTCTTCACAATGGAGGATAGGCACTCTTTAATTAAAATGATAATTTTACCTAAAATTGTGTTTTATATACAGTCATTGATACTACCCCCTCCCAAAAACTTATTTAAAAAACTAGGTTCCATGCTACTTAAATTCTTATGGTTCCCCCTAACACCTAGGATTGCAAATAAATGGCATATTAGAGCTTGGAACAGTAATGGGATAGCATTCCCTAGCTTAGATTTCTATTCCAAATCAGTTATACTGTAATTAATATAATATTACATTGGATCACACCTACCTATATATCTGACTGGAAAACAATACATGAGATTCATATAACTGATGTCAGAACTATAGAAAATTAATTTAAGGAACAATATGGAATAAGTCGAGTTCATTGGCTTTTACGTGAATTTTGTTTATTTAATAAGAAGTTTGATCATTTTTCTTATGGAATTAATCAAATATTTAATAACTTTAAAAATATAATTCATTGTAATTACAGCATTAATCAATTTCTATTTCTTATATTCCCTATAGCATACTCCCCTGATTGCCTAGATTCTTTCAACATCAATATGATGCAAAAATTAAAGGAAAATAACTTGCTATTATGGCATCAGCTTATTGAAAATAAGAGTATTAAATCACTAAACTCTCTTTTATGTAGTTTTGATAATAGTCAAGACAGTTGGGTGTTTATACAATCATTATGGCAGTTTATAGAAAACAAAATAAGAGTATCACTCATCCTAGAAACTGAATCTATACCTAGTTTGATTCAGCTTTTTATTAGGTGTCTTGAAAAGACAGATAATCAAAAATTAAGTATCTCACCTATCTATAAGATCCTAAGAGAAGACACTCTAAAGTTTGACTCAGATTTTTGGAATTAGTATGTAAAGATTAATAGAGAACAAATATCTGATGAATCCAAAAAATCGTTATTGAATTCTAGGCATGGTACCTCTTCATCATTATATTGGAGATTGTATACATGGAAATTTATGAATAGGAGTTTCTATACTCCACATAAAATAAATCTTATACTCAAAAACAGTGAAAGTAAATGTTGGAAATGTGATGAATTACTAGAGGACAACTGATTTCACATGTTCATTGAATGCAGAAATGTTGTTCAATACTGGAAAGACTTCAGATATTTTGTAAATGCTTTATGGTCTGATAACTGTCATATTTCTAACTCACTAATCCTATTCAATGTTTCTATAGCTAATGTAATACCTAAATCTCAGATTCATTTACTAAGGTCAATTCTTGCAATTTCCAGGAAAGTTATTACTTTGAGCTGGAATTGCAATCAAGATTTGATGTTTAAAGATTTTATTAATTTAGCAAAAGTTATTTGTAAAAGAGAACTGCAAACCATTTGTTGTAGAACTCATAACATTACTCATAAAAAAATAGCATGGCAAAAATTGGAAAACCTTTTGAACAAATACTGATAACGTCTCATGGATAAAATTATTGTTTATCATGGATGAATGCAAATATTGTAAATAGTTTTGTTATTATTTTATTGTATTTCTTATATGTACATTTGCGTATGTTTATAATGAAAACAAAATAAAAATGTTTCTGGAAAAAATATCTTAGAATTCAAAGATTTCAGACTTACAGATTTCCTCAAATTCAGCAATGAGGATGTTAAATTCACTACTAAGAGTATATTCACTGATGCTGCCACAGCATGTAGCTTCACAAAGGAGTTATGTGCCCACCTAGATATGTATATAGAGTTATCAGTCCCAACCAGATCTCAGTATAATGGTATGTTTAAAAGCAAACAACCTTGGTAGTCCACCAACATAAATAAAGCCAACAATAAAAATAAAATGTTCTATACAGTATTCAGTAAATACAAAGACTCACAAATAAAAGAAAATATCAGAAAATTGACTATAACAGTAAAATAAATTCCATTAGGACTATTAAGACATTCCATAAGCTTAGGTTAACATTGGAAATTAAGGATAATTACAAATTTTTCTTTAGTTACATTGAGAAACTAATATTTAAGACACAACAGTGCTCGGAAATCAATCATAATGAAATGGTATACTCTGACCGAGTAGACATTGCCAACATACTTGCAAACAAATTCAGTGTTAACTTCACTACATAAATAACTGTCCAAAGCCCACTTATTCCTGAAACTCATACACGTCCCATTATTACTAAAGAACTTGTATTAAAGGTGCTCTCTAAAATTAAAAATACTAGCTTTATGGGACTTGATAATATATGTGTCTCTTTATTAAAATGTAGATAACAGTCCATTGACAGAACCAGTACAAATATTATTAAATGTGAGTTTAGTCACTGGATTTACCTCTGAAATTTGCTGTACAGTAGTTGTCATGCCACTACACAAGGGTAACCCCACTACTGACTCCAGAAATTACAGACCCAGTATCCTGATGAGCCTTACTTGTAAAGCCGTGGAATGCATTATAACTGTCATGATAAACTACAACATCAAAAATCTCATCAGGCTAAATCCACAGAAGTTTGGCTTTGTCAAAGGTAGATACTGTCTACTGAATCTGTTCAACTTCTTTAAAAGAGTAACTGAAGCTATTGATAGTCGTCATGCTGTCCACAAAGTATACCTATGCCTGGCGAGACCTTTGAAATGATCCCCATATCATAGGTAGCAAACTTAATGCATTTTAATTGATCCCTAAATGGTAAGATGGATAAAAAACTGAACAGTTGACAGTGTGAGAAAGGAGATACCACCAGCACAGCTAGCTGGAATTTTGTAAATAATTATATGTCATTTGTGAATATCAAACTAATTTATACAAGATGCTTGTGTTTCAAATGTATTAAAACTGTATGTCATATAAGATTTGTGTGTTACAAATGTATTAGAACTGTATGTCATGTGTATATTAAACTGCTTTTTACAGATGTTTGTGTTAAAAAGGTATTTGTAAAGTGCTGTGTTGAAAATATATCCACAGAGTGCCCTACTGGAAGAAAACAGAAATGTACATGCACTATTATAACTGTTTAAATGTATATATATTTAAAAGTGGAAACTTGAATACAGGAGGTTAACCTCAATCCAGCAAACTTTATCAAAATATCTGAAATTAAATTACTTTATAGGCTATGCCATAAAGATGGTATCTTTCAGTTCTCAATGCAGCAAGAGACACAAAGTCTGTACTAGGAAGATTTCTGTATTGTCTTCAGGGTGAACTAATTACTAGTCTTAAATGTGGGGGAATATAAACTTCCATCTGCCAAACATCTGAGCAAAAGCCCTTGGGTGAGAATTTTTAGAGGTAGATGCTAAATGCTACCAGCTGCCAGCAATGGGGGTTTTGGTTTGGGAATTAGAACTAATATTTGAGATACTATTTTGAGAAGTCTCTTAGTGAGATAGAGCATTCTGCATTCTGTCTTGAACATGAAATAACCATTCACCACAACTGCCTCACTCTATTAGTAAGTTTTTAGGGTATAGTAATTATCTTAGATACAGTCAGGAATATAGTAAAGCTTAGTTTAGATATTATTTTTTAATCTGTTTGAGACTGTCCTGCAATGTTGTTTTAAATATTTCCTGTGATTCTGAACTCTGATATCATTGTGAAGATATATTTAGTATTTCTTGGTCTTTTATTATTTATTATTCAATATGTTTAAACCTTTTATTGTGGATAATCTGTGTAGAGATATTTAAGTTTTGAGAGTACTTGCAAATGTATTTGGTGACGCTGTGTGGGCCACTCTTAATAGCCTTGTTCTTTTTCAAACTACCATTAATATTAGTATTAATATTACACAGTAAAATTGTACACCATTTGTTAAGGGCCCTAAAGTAGCTGATAAGGAGTGACTGGTGGCAGTGATAACTAACTTATAGTCTGGGCAGAAGGGGGCATAGCTAGTAAACCTGTGTCAGCCTTTCCCAGGTGTGTATGTGTGTATGTATGTGTGTGTGTGTGTGTGTGTGTGTGTGTGTGTGTGTGTGTGTGTGTGTATGTGTGTGTGTAAATCAAACCTCAAAGAGTGTGTGTATTAGCTACATGGGCATTGACATGAAGCACTGGTTGGACAGAGAGGGTGCTGGAGGTCTTGGCTTGTTCACTCAGCTGAGATCTCAACTCCATAGCTGTGCCAGTGGGGACTCTTATTGGGGATCTGGAGGAAGAGTGAGAAAACAGCCCCAGACTGACTGTGGTCTCTGTATGCTCTTAAGGAAAATTGAACTTGATGCAGAGAGCTGCATCTGGAAATACTGTGTTTGTACTTGTCATCCTCTCTATGAATGCGTCCACTGTTGCCAGTGATGAGGATTGAGGTGCCTTGATTACTACAACAGTGGTGGATTTTCACATTTGGTGGCAGTGGTGGGATCACCACATCAAATACTGGGATACAGTGGTGTGGATATTGAACTCCTGTAGCCTGTAAACATTGGTCACTAAAGAAGATGTTTATACTCTCAAGCAGCCACACAGTGAACATTCAAAGTTTCATATCACAATAGTTTTATTTACTTTTTTGTTAGCTTAGTTAGACAGGGAGAGCAGGCAGGAGGTCAGCAGAGGATTATGGCAAGCTGACAAGAAGACAGTTGGCTGAGATGTGCCAAGCCAAAGGACTGGTACATGCCAACCTGACTAAAGTGGAAATTATTGTAGCCTTAGTCCCAGCTGCATCACAGACCAGCAACCAGGAAGACAGCCAGACTGGCCTTGGGGATGTACAACTCTCAGAAAATGGACACTTCAATTTTTCCTCAGAAGACTTACAATCCATCTAGAGTTAAAGACACTTGAACTGGAGGCCAAACATTTGGAACTAGCATCATCACAGAGACTGTGGCAGGACAAACAGATAGAATTAGAATCAGCAGAGAGACTGAAATATCTGGAAGCTGAATAAAACGAGAGGCAGAGGCAACATGAAAAGAAGATCCTGACTCTTCACCAGGGTCATGGAGGTAATGGGGAAGGGATAACTGAACCCCAGAAGCAATAAAGGTCAGTATATTTATTCCACAATTTACAGAGGTTGGTAATTTTGATAATTTTATTCATATGTTTGAAAGGGTATGTAAACAATTCAATGTTGACCAAGGACTCTGGGTACAATTCCTGCCCCCCCTTACTCCATGTTAAAGCTGTAACTGCAATTTTAAAATTGTCTGATACCGATTGCTTAAATTATAATACAGTTAAAAATTGTTTATTGGAGTGTTTTAAGTTAACACCTGAAGCTTATAGAAAAAAAATTTTGTGAGCATAGACGCAAGGTAGATGAAAGTGCATGTGATTACATTGCTGGGTTAAGCACTTATTTTCATAGGTGAGTGAATGGCTGTCAGGTCACCACTTTAGAAGGGCTGGCAGAGCTTTTGGTGAGGGAACATGCCCTTAGCACTTCACATGAGGACATGAGAATCTGGTTGGCAGATAGAGAATGCAATACCACAGGTGAGTTGGGGGAAAAAGGAGACCTATACCTAGCAAGCAGGGCATCACTATACAGGAAAGGGATACCCAGTGCTGCACATGGGTATAAGGGAACCTATGGTGGGCAGCCTAAACTGACCTAACCAAGTCCACCAGTAACAGGGGAAGCCATTAGTTCAGGTACATGGCCAGGATAAAGAGTTAAATGTTTTAAATGTAACCTGTGGGGCCATGTAGCATATAGATGTCCATTGAGGCAAGGTGGGGAACAAAGGATAGGAGAGCCAGCAAGTAGGAATAACAGAATGCAAGTGGTAAGTTGTCTGGGGACAACAAGGGTACCAAACTACCACAAGATGTTATATCCTATCTTAGTAGATGGGAAACAGGCCATTGCTAAGACAGACACAGCCTCAGACCTAACCATTGTGAAGACTGCAATGATTATAAAGAATGACTACTTCTTTGAGCAGCCCACTCCAATCAGAACTTTAGGAGGGACTCCATTCTCAATACCCTTGCCTAGGGTTCACATTGACTGGGAGGGTGGAAAAGGAAGCAAGCAAGTAGGTGTGTTTGAGGATATCCCTGTAGATGTCCTGATAGGAAATGATTTTGATAATGCAATACCTTGTGTGCCTGCAGTGACATGCAGTCAGACTTGGAAACAGGCATGTGGGTCTGGTAGCTTTGGGGGGACCCAGAGAGACCACACACTTGAATCCAGGGCAGGTGATGTGGTTACATCAGGGAGGGAGCTACCCCACAGTAATGAGACTGAAGGTGAGCCACAGCTGCTAGTTGGGATTATGTTCCTTTGGACAGAGTGACTGCAAGGGCAGAAATAAGTAGTAATAGCCAGGCTGACAGTCATATGGGCATAAAGCATACCAAGAGATGTATTATGCAGAACTTTTATTGGCCTAGGATTTCCAGGGATGTAACAGGGTATTGCAGGACCTGTGAGCAGTGACAAAAGCTAGACAAGGCAAGAGACAAGGTTAAGGCTCCTTTGGTGCCTTTACCTGTGACTGAGGAGCCGTTTCAGAGGGTAGCTGTGGATAGTGTGGAGCCGCCGAAGTTCAACAGGGAAGAAGTATATCCTAGTGGTAGTAGATGATGCTACCAAATACCCTGAGGCAGTGGCCCTGTCCTCCACTGAAGCAGAAAAGGTGGCAAATGCTTTGTTATGCAGGGTAGGTTTCCCAAGAGAAATGCTGACTGACAGAGCTGCCAGTTTCATGTCAGACCTGCTGGCTTGTCTGTGGGAGCCTTGTGGGGTGAAGCACCTAAAGACCACCTCTATCATCTCCAGACTAATGGTCTTGTGGAGAGGTTCAACTCTACACTAAAGACAATGCTATGAGCATTTGCAGCCAGTTTGAGAGGGAATGGGACAAATATTTGCCTCATCTGCCATTTGCTTACAGAGAGGTGCCTCAGGAATCCACAGGCTTCTCACCTTTTGAGTTGCTGTATGGGCATAAGGTGAAGGGTCCTCTAGATCTGATTGGTGAAGAGTGGGAGGGTGAGTGTGAATCCCACAAGGAGTCTGTTGTGGCATATGTCCTGAACCTCAGGACAAGGCTCAGGGAACTCATGGGTATGGCCAAGGAGAACTTGGCAGGAGCCCAACCACAAAAAATGTCTGGTATGACAGGAATGCTTGAGCCAGAGAGTATGCTGTGGGGCAGCAGGTTATGGTTCTCATTCCTGTCAGACCAAATAAGCTACAGGCAACTTGAGAGAGACCCTTCAAAGTAATAAGGAAGGTCAGTGATGTTAATTATATGGCAGAACTGCTAAGCAGGAGGCAGGGGCAGAAACTCTTCCATGTTAACATGATGAAACCTTACCATGATGGGGAGGCCCTTGGGCTGAGTATTTGCAGTGGATGGCAGGAGGAGTCTGAGAGGGCCTGGTGACTGATTTCCTCAGTGAGGCTCAGACTGACACCTCAGTGCAGGGGGTAGCAATGTCCCAGCAGCTATCCCTTACCCAGGTTCAAGAAATCCAAGCACTGTTACAGGAGTTTGGGTGCATGTTCCCCTGGGAAACCAGGGTATACCCACCTGGTGTAGCACCATGTAGATACAGGACCCTAAAGACCTATCAAGCAGGTCCCTTATAGGGTGCCTGAGAGAGTCAAACAAACTCTGAGGAAGGAGATACAGGAAATGTTGGAATTGGGGGTAATTCAGGAGTCAAGCAGTCCCTAGGCCACTGCAGTGGTGCTGGTACCAAAGAAAGATGTCGGCACCAGATTATGTGTGGACTACAGGAAACTAAATAGTCATTCAGAATCAGATGCTTACCCCATGCCTAGGACACATGAAGCCCTAGAGCACCTGTGCAGGACTAGGTATCTTACCACTACTGATCTAACCAAGGGCTGCTGGCAGGTGCCCTTAGCTACCAATTCTAGAGAGAGGTCAGCTTTTGTGACTCCTTTCAGCTTGTATGAGTTCATGAAGATGACTTTCCAAAGCCTGACAGATTGTATCTTAGCAAGAGCAGAAGATTTTGCCCTTGCTTACCTGAATGATACTGCCATCTACAGCCATTCCCAGCAATAGCAAGTTCAGCATGTCAGGGAGGTGCTGGGCAGACTGCAGAGTGCAGGGTTAACCATTAAGCCCAGTAAGTGTCAGATGGGTATGGCAGAGCTCTCCGACCTGGGACATAGAGTGGATAGAGTGGGGAGTGGTAAGATCAAGCCAGAACCTGCCAAAGTGGAAGCCATACAGTAATGGCCTGCTCCTGTTACCAAAAAGCAGGTGAGGGCATTCTTAGGGACAGCAGGGTACTACAGAAAGTTTGTCACCAATTATAGTACCATAGCTACTCCCCTCACAGACCTGAAAAGGAAAAACAGGCCAGATAAGGTAGTGTGGACCCCAGCATGTGAGCAGGCATTTCTGGAGCTTAAAGGAGCATTGGGAGGGCCCCCTGTGTTAGCCAGCCCAGATTACAGCAACACATTTACTGTGCAGGTGGATGCTTCAAACCAGGGGGTGGGGGCTGTATTCAGTCAGGTTTCCTCAGAGAGAGACGAGCACCCAGTGGTATATCTCAGCTATAGGCTCCAACTCAGGGAGGAATGCTATCCAACTGTAGAAAAAGAATGTCTAGCCATAGTATAAGCACTGCAGAAACTTCAGCCTTATCTGTATGGCAGGAAATTCAGAGTAGTTACAGTCCACAGTCACTTAACATGGCTCCATCAAACCAGCCAGCAAAATGCCAAGCTACTAAAGTGGAGCCTATGGTTGCAGGCATATGATATGGCAGTGCATCACAGCAGTTGGGTTAGCAATGCCAATGTAGATGGCACTGTCAAGACAGGGAATGGGGTAATCTATTCCCAGACAGGCTCATTCCTCTCAAGGCTTTCTCAAGGGTCACTTAAAAAACTAGCTTGTGTCTTTAAAGGGGTAAAGGAGTGTGATGAAAGAGATACTGCCAGTACAGCTAGCTGGAATTTTGTAAATAATCATATGCCATTTGTGAATATCAAACTAATTTATACAAGATACTGGTGTTACAAATGTATTAGACCTGTATGTCATATAAGATGCTAGTGTTACAAATGTATTAAAACTGTATGTCATGTGCATATCAAACTGCTTTGTACAGATGTTTGTATTGAAAAGGTATTTGTAAAGTGCTGTGTTTAAAATATATCCACAGTGTGCCCTACTGGAAGAGAACAGAAATGTACATGCACTATTGTAACTGTTTAAATGTATACATTTTAGTAGTGGAAACTGAAATACAGGTAGTTAACCTCAGTCCAGCAAACTTTAGAAAAAGAACTGAAATTAAATTCTTTATAGGCCACGCCATAATAATGGTATCTTTCAGTACTCAATACAGCAATAGACACAACGTCTGCACTAGGAAGCTTTTTGTTTTGTCTTTAGCATGAACTAATTACTATTCTTGAAATGTAGAAGAATGTAATTGTTTTATAACTTCTAGCATCTGCCAAAGATCTGAGCAACAGTCCTTGGGATGAGTATTTTTACCAGGTAGATGCTAAATGCTACCAGTTGCCAGCAATGGGGTTTTGGCCTGGGAACTAGAAGTCAGATGACAAGAAGTGATGTCATTCTGCAAGTTATCCCAGCAGTAATATTTGAGATATTATTTTGAGAAGTCTTAGTGAGACAGAACATTATGCAGTCTGTCTTGGACCTGACAACAGCAAGAAGAACCATTCACCACATCTGCCTCACTCTATTAGCAAGTTTTAGGGTATAGTAATTCTCTTAGATACAGTCAGGAATATAGTAAAGCTTAGTTTAGATTTTTTTTAGTTGTTTGAGACTGTCCTGCAATGTTGTTTTAAATATTTAATGTGAATCTGAACTCTGATATCACTGCGAATATATATTTAGTACTGTCTTGTTCTTTATTATTTATTATTAAATATGTTTAAACTTTTCATTGTGGCTGATCTTTGTCTTATGGTCAATTATACTATTAGGTGGATTGTAAAAGATCAGCCCAGTTTTTGTTTTAAGAATAATAGATCTCTCAAACAACAGCTTTGTTATGAGCATAACACCAAATGTAGTAAGGTTTCAGAACACATAGGCTCTTTTCCATGCTATTCTTGTAATGCTTGCAGATATATTTCTACAGAGAAGCATTTTATTCATCTGATCACAAAGAAAAGGTATGCACTCAAATTATACTCTAATTGCAGGAGTACGGATTTGGTAAGTTTAGCATTCTGTAATACCTGCTCTGGCATTTACATAGGGAAATAAGTTGTTCCCTAAAGGAACACATCCTGGAACATCTAAGTGATATACAGAAGTGTAATACTTCTAATGATTTAGCAAAGCACATTAGTTTACATGATGCTGCACAAGTATTTTATTTTATGGTATTACAACTCATTGCTAAAGACTTGAGAGGTATTGATCTTGTGAATAAAAGTGAAATTGCTGAGATGAAATGGATAGTTACTTTGCAAGCCGGCGAGAATTTTGGTTTGAATGAGGTTGTCCCTTTAAAACCAGCACTAAAGTCACTGGTTTGTTTTTATTGAATCATTTATTGTGTTATAAATAGAGAGGTGTTTGTTTTGACAATCTGATGAAGCGCCATAGGGTATGAAAGCACTTACCCATTAAAGTTTTATTTGATTTTAGCTAGGGTGGGCATTATCATCGAAATAATGTCCCATCCAGGAGTTTTACAAGGCTTGAGGCTTATCACTGGAAGGGCCATTATTTACCTCATGACACCCACCATGGAGGGCATTATTACATTACAGTTAAATAATAGGTTATCTGTGATTTTTTTTTTTAGTGTATGCTTTTTATACTGTTGATGTAAAATAGTTCTTAATGTTTCAAACTTGCTGTAGCATATACAATTGTTGTTGAAGGCATTACTTCACATCTACATTATGAGCTGTGGAAGTATTTAATGTTCACACTCACATGCATGCAAATACACAAACAAAGACACATAGAAATGTGCCTAGCAATTACAACTACTTTCTTTATTTTTATTTATTAGCATTTATTTACCACGATGGTCTGACTGGGATTACAGCAGAGGCCTGGGGAGAAAAGCTCCATACTGAAATATGATATTTACACATTGAGTATAAATTATACAGGACACAATAGAAATATGGTAAACAGTCATACAAATGGATTGAAAATGTACAGCAAATAATACATATAATACAGTATTTACTGGATACCTCACGAAATTAAACTAAGGAAGAACTAGAGAGAAAAATACAAATAGATGGAAACAGTATTAATGGAGAAATAGAAAAGTACAAATGTATTTATTTATTTATTTGCAGTTTGATGACCGGGGATGTCCACTGGGCTCAGGGAGCCCGTTTTCAGTGGAGGCCCAGGGAGAAAAGCTCCATGTTACAAAGTTTAGATACAGATACAATATAGAAAAGAAGAACAATTTACAATTATGTTTCATGCTAGAGAGCAGGTGTAATTTCTTAGGTACATGTTACCTTTAGATACAGACACAATATTATTAATGAACAATTTACAGTTACATTTCATGTTAGAGAGCAGGTGTAAATTCTTAGGTACATGGTACAAATTTGATATTTACAATATGTACATATGTGTAGAAGCCTATAGATCATAGCTAGAGAGGCTTGTAATCATAGGTGGAGAGGGGTTTAGAGGTGGAGAGAGAATTATAGGACTAGGTAGGGAGAATGTAGTTGCATTTTCTGTTAGAGTAAAGGTAGGAATGTAATTGAGATTTAAAGTTTTCAAAGTTTGCACAGGTCCTTAGAGAGGAAGAAAGAGAATTCCATTTTTTGCTAAGGAAAAGGATAACAGAAGCTAACCAGCAGGGCGATTGGGTTTTTGGACACAGATTAGGTTTTGGGGTGTAGGGGAGAAGGATATTGCATAGAGCAGGGCACTTAGAGGGTTGAAAGAGTAGTTTGTGGGCTGTGGTAATCTGAAAATAGTCTAGATGTTTGGAGAGTTCAAGCCAGTGTAACAAATTAAGGGAAATGCAGTGATGGGAGGAGTATTTGGCTTTGGTGACAAATTTAGAAATCTTATTATAACAGACTTCCAATTTTGAAGTGAGTGTGGCAGATAAGTTAGTTAACAGAGGAGCGCCATACATTAGTGAGGGGAGTAGACAGGTAGTGGCAAGCATTTGGTGGAAGGAGAGAGAAATTGGGTGTTCCTGTATAGCATACCAAGTTTTATATGGGTTTTCTTAATGTTTTGCTGGATGTGAGTGTCGAATTTCAGGTGTTCATCAATAGTGACCCCAAGTAGTTTGGCAAAGGGAACAGCCTCTATTGTGGAGTTGTTTTGGCTAATGATTTGAAATGAGTTTTTATCAAGAGGGGAAGCTTTTGAGGGAGAGAATAATAGTATTTTGGATTTATTGGCATTTAGTGAGAGGTGATTCTCAAATAAAAGGGAGGAGATAGTATACCGTGTTGGTGGAAGATATGCAGAATTCCAGGAAAGCAGTAGCATAGGAGACCAGGAGGTAGTGAAAGATATTATATAGCAGAAGTTAAGGGAAAGCAGGCAGAGGATGGAAGGTACTGAAAGTTATAGGATTTATACAGCAATCCAGAGAGAAAGTTATTTAGTAATCCGGAGCTTGGCATGAACAGAGTCAAGTCTGGTCTAGGTGTTCTTTGAAAAATACTTTAAATTTAGAAGAGTGGGTATTGATTTTTACATGAAGGGGTAAAAGGTTCCATAATTTAGTGACATAGGTGGAATATAGGGAGTCAATGGCCATGTTGAAAGATTCAGTAGACTTAAGGAATAATAAAGTGCTGGAATGCAGGTGTCTAAATGGAATACAGCTGATAAGTATATTATGCAGGGATGCAGTTTTCTTGATGGGAGATTATTTTGTGGGGAATAACTAAGTGGGTGTATGAGAGGCAGTTAGCCATTTCAAGCCATTCCAGTTCTTTAAGGGCAGTGCAGTGATGGGCAGTCGATGGAATGTTGATGGCGAATTTAGCTATTTTGTTGTAGCAAGATGTTAGTTTACTGATTAGGGTAGAATTCAGATTATACAATGCCTCCTCTAAAACGTGCACGCTGATTGGCCAGCCCAACCAGCTTGCCCATTGTAAATCCCTCAATATACTAAAGGAAAAAGGTCCGGTTGCCCGGACTTTTTCCGTTAGTATAAAACACTGTCTCGCTATGTTAAAAGAGTTTAACATAGCGACCCAGGTTTAAAAAAAGCAACGCAGATCTCCGTTGCTTTTTTTAAAGCTGTCTCGCTATGTTAAACTCCTTTAACATAGTGACACAGTGTGTAAAAAGCAACAGAGATCTTGCGATCTCTGTTGCTTTTTTTTTTAACCTGTCTCGCTATGTTAAATGAGTTTAACATAGCGAGACAGCTTTAAAATAAGCAACGGAGATCTCCGTTGCTTATTTTAAAGCTGTGTCGTCACATTAATCCCATTTAACATAGCGACAGTAAAACGCAATGGAGATCTTGCGTTCTCCGTTGCTTTTGCCCACAGCTCTGATGTACTGCGTAGGCATGCGAGTACATCAGAACCGCCTGAACACCAGACAGCCGCGGAAGGGCAGCAAAGAGGCATATACAATGCCATTATTTAAGAAAAGTAATTATTTCTTTTCTTAAATAATGTCATTATATAATAACTCACTTCTGGGTGTGGGTAATGCTGGATTTACCCACGGTTGTCTTTGTTTGGTAACTCGGGCTTCGCCCTCGGGACCAAACCATGCCAACCGTGGGTAAATCCAGCATTACCCACATCCAGGCGTGGGTTATTGCTATATTAATTACTAAGGGAGATGCATAGAGCAGAGAGGGTAGGAGGTATGTAGTTGTCAGAGTTTTCTGCTGGTCTTGAATATGAAGAATTTGGATCTATAGAGGGAGCCTAGTTTTTGGTGAGTTTTCTTAATGACACTATTTAGATTGTGATCAAACTTGAGTAGTTCATCAATTTTGACTCCAGTAAGTTTAGTATGGTTAACAAGTTGGATAGGACTGTTGTTTAGATGTGTGAGATTTTTATGAGTAAAGATAATACATTTTGTTTTGTTGGGATTTAGAAGCAGTTGAGAATTTGCTAGTTATATTTCAAGGGAGAAAAAAAGTTGTTAGAAGAGAAGGTATAGAAAGAGCTGTGCAGATTAAGGTGGAATTAGTAGCATATTCTAGAGGCTGGGTAGAGAGAATTGGTATAGATATTGACTTGTAGAGGGCCAAGGATGGACCCCAGTGACACTCCAATGGTAGTTGGTAAGAAGATAAAGTGTGGTGGGTCTATATTACTACATCGAAAGATATTTCCATAAAACACCTCTCCAGCTACACCAAACCATTGAAATTAATTTCTGTGAGAATCAGAATTTTTCCAAGTAGAAGGAAGTAGTTGGCCAGCTCCACAACTTTGCCCTTTTCCCCCACTGTAGTGCGATCTCTGAGTTGGTAAATATAGTTGGGGTATGATGGCAATGCACCTCACTTGGGTGGGTTTGATTTAGTGTGGTGTGTTCCATTGTGCTATGGGGCAATTGTTTCATTGCCCAAGGGAAAATTCTGCAATTCATGGAAGTGAATTTTGACAGTTTAATTTTGATGGAGAGGTATTCAATGGAAATGTCTTTTGACAAAATAATATAGACCCAGTGTGGTATCATTTGACTGCCTGTGGTCTTTCAGATAGGTAACTATAGAACCAGGTTAGTGATGCTATGGAGATTTTGAGGGACAAGACTTGATATAGAAGTTTTTGGTGTAGTACTGTATCAAAAGCTTTACAAAGTTCCAGGAAGATAGTTGAGATTAAATGTCCTTTGTTTCTCTCACTGTTGACTATGTTGGTAAAGTTAAGTAGGGCTGTAGTGGTGCTATGATTAAGTCTAAATCCATGCTGAGTGTTTGAGATGATATTGTTTTGTAGGAGGTAAGATAAAATCTGGGAGTGAATACATTTTTAAAGGATTTTTGCTAGGGGTGAAAGTATAGCTATGGGTCTGTAGCTTGCTAAATCAGTTTAGGTACCACCTTTATGTAGATGCATTATGTAAGATGTTTTCCAGAGGGAGGGGATATAGCTCTCACTGATGGAATGGTTGATAATTGATACTGGGTATGCTATGGCTTCTGCTGCAAGAAAAGGATAGTGAGTTGATAGTTTATCACCCGCTAAGGTAATAGGTTTTAAGTTTCTCAGTTTTTTTTTTAATTATGGTTGTGGGAACAGCTTTGAATTAAAATGAGTGTCATTTTGAGGACTCTGTATATGAGGGTGGGTAAATATTGAGGGTTTGTTTAACAGCTAAAGTACAGTTTGAAATGGTTGTTGAAATTATTGGCTATAATCTCAAGAGTTATTCTGCTAATAGAAGATGGGGTACTTGGAAGTCATAGCTTAAGAAGTTTATTAATGGTATTCCAGAAAATTTTACTGTCTTATGGTATCTTTGCTGGAGACTGAGATAGTAGGTTTGTTTATTAGATTTAATTTTTCATTTTGTGAAACTTATTAATTGTCTAAAGTTTTTAAGGGCTGTTTTTTTTCCTTGTCTGTAGCCATGTTTTCCATATTTTATCTCTCTGAGTTATAAGATTTTAGCTTCTTTGCATAGTCATGGAGCAGGGTTGGCTTTAACTTTTTTGATCTAATAGGAGCTTGGTAATCAAGGATTTATAAGAAAGTGAAGTTAAACTATGTAATGTCTACATCCAAGGGTGGCAGTTTTAGAGAGTGCCAGTTGCAAGACTTTAGTGTGCTAACAAAGGTGTTAATATTGATGGAACTAAGCTTACAAACACAGGAAAGGGTAACTTTTTTATTTGGGGTGCTATAAAATCTGAGAAAAAAATTGGCAAGTGTTCGCTTAGTATATTTGGTTGGCAGACAGAGCTGCTGATGTTATCTACATGGGATGCAAGCATCCAATCCAATGTTGATTGTCTACCACTAGTTTTATCAGTTCTGGTAGAAGTTATGACTTGAAAGAAACCATACGGTTCACAGGGGATGCATTAACTTCTGAGTTATTGGTTCACCAGTTGATGTTAAGTTCTACTAGGATGATAGTTTCTAGTGGTATGTTGTTAATAAACCAGCAAGTGATGTCTTCTGCTATGTTTATATTATTACCTAAAGGAGTATATAGAGTTCCAACCACAAGGTTTTCTTTGGATTTATTTTTAGTAGGGAGTCCAAGAGTTCAGCTTTCTGGAAAGTAGGAATCAGGCTGAGATAGGGAGTTAGGCCAAGTTTTTTGGGGGGGATATTATGGCAAACCCTCCTACTTGCTTTTTTTGCCAATCAAGCCTACTGATACTGTATCCTCAGGTGAGTACTTGGTCACTAGTAATATCAATTTTCAGCCAAGTCTTGGCTGTTATTAATAGGTCAGGAGAGTATTTAGCTATGCATGCAAGGATATTTTGAACTTTATTAGAGAAA
Organism: Protopterus annectens; assembly: GCF_019279795.1. Classification (NCBI taxonomy): domain Eukaryota; kingdom Metazoa; phylum Chordata; order Ceratodontiformes; family Protopteridae; genus Protopterus; species Protopterus annectens. The sequence goes on along the minus strand of NC_056730.1, from coordinate 171,242,497 downwards.
CGTATAATGTTGGTATTATTTAGTAATAGATTTGATTGCCGCAAAGACTTTTGTGACAGGATGAGATTTTGATAATTGGCTATGTTTAGGTTTTGGAGGTTTTGGTGAAAAGGCCTATATTTGGATGAATATCATCACAAAGTGGTAGTACAGAGCCGATATGGATTTATTTGTACTGAAGTGTAGCTTTAGGTTTTGGTTGTGAGGAGTGGGTTAGGAAAATGTATGCGATTATATTGATAAAGTCCTTGTTTTGAGATATTCATTGAGTATGAGGAAGTGAGTGGTGATGTGAAAAAGTTCATGTGATACACTCTGGAAGTATATTGCACTGATATTAAAAGTGGAGTATAGATTAGTGGATGAAATATTTTGTTGTGGTAGGCTGGTCTGAATATCAGTTAGTAAGTAGAAGGATAGAAATAATATTACGTTGATTAGTAGCATTCTATAAGAAGGTAGGGTAGCATCATTTAAAGAGGAGAAATGTGTAGAAGCAACAGGTCGTGGGAGTGGTAAGCACAGTACAATGAATTGTAGTGGCTGAATGTAGGGAATGGGTGGAACCAGTAGGATATAAATGCAGAGTAGGAGGGTTGGGTGTGATATGGGGGAAGGGTAGGGGAGTGGAGTGAGTCAGAACTGAGTCAGGACAAAAGGCACAGGTCACACCACATGAACACTGACCAAGATTGACTATAGAAACAATCTATGACTCTGCAAGCCCCTGGTAAGTAATTAAAATAGTCAGGGTAACAACTGCTATCTTGATGTACTAACAGCTTGTTTAAAATGAAGTTGAGGTGAACATTTGTGTCTTATTTATATGAAATGTTTAGTTATATTGTATAGCAATGTCTTGTTGAACATTAATGTCATTAGGGGTTTTATGGCAGGATATTCACCCTCTGGCTCTAGATTACAATACTGATTTATTTTCAAGGCAAATAAGATTCGGAAATGTATCCTGAATAAACGGACTCATCATGGTTGACTGATTCATGCAGAAGGTTGAAAGGAGGTAGCTAGTTAGTGTTCTTTTCAAGAGACATATCAACCCATGCACCAACTTTATATTATTTAGATTGAATGTTAATCTACAAAAAAACATTGATATGCTGTGTCAAAAGATGGACGTAATGGTGATAAACATAGACTCAGAACAATAATTCAGCAGTTAGTAGTAAAACGTTATAACTATGTTAAGAAAGTGGTTAATATATCAATACAGGCTGATATACATATTGATACATATAAGCTAAGAATAACTAGACCAGCTGGTAACAGCCTTTAAGCAGCTACAGAGTCATTTCACTAAGACAGCAGTGTGAGTGCCTGCACTAAGTGATATAGTTCTACCATAGCCGTGAAAGCAATTACTAATGAAAATTCTGTATATCAGCCACAAGTAATTCAAAGATGCGTTAGTAGAAGACAGTATCAATGGTATTGAATATAATTCCATAGCTAAAGGAAAAATCTGTTACCATCTCCTAGTTACAATACAATACAAATATAACACATTGAGTAGCAGAGCTTTCTTGATTCAGTACACTTCAGAAGCTGCATTGTGATCAAATTAATGAAAAAATAAATAAATAAATAAAGTGTAAGGCATTGCAATTCCCCTTCCACACCCACATGTCTAAACTGACCCACATTTTGCTGTGTTCCTTGAAAATTTTGATTTTGAAGATTACTGTCAGTCAGTGAATACAGACATTATAGTTTAATACTTACAGTGAGAAAATGCAGCTGTTATATTTAAAAACTGACCCTGATTTTAGGTTTCCCCTTCACACCATAGCGCTGGCTTTTCCAAAATTCTTGAGTAAAGAAGTTGCAAGGCATGTACTCAGTCTCTTGCTCTCTTGGCCTATTTTTTCTCTGCTCTTCCCTCTGTTTCACTCTCTCATTATTTATCTTTTAAAAACACAAACACACACACATGCACAAAAACACACACACACACACACACACACACACACACACACACACACACACACACTCACACACACTCACACACACACAGACTCACACACACGCACATGCACTCACACACACACGCACACACACACACACACACACACACACACACCCACACAAAAGTGAACATTACTGTGTGTGTATGTGGTTATCCATCATTGTTTCAAAAGGCAGTTTGTTTGAAAGTGCTTTCATGTATTTAGATTATCTGAACCATTTAGTTTTGCGTGCTTTTTGTTTTAAGTCCTGAAAGTTTGATGCTGTTTGATTATGGTAAGTGGACTGAGTTGGAGCATGTGTGCTAGTGTTTGAGGTTCAGAGTAAAGACCATGTTAGGGGATATATTTTGTGTTGTACGTGTGGAAACGTTTTTGAGTTTGAGTGACTGTGAGTCAGGGTTAGAGGTAAGGCTAGGTCAGATGCTAAATTTATTGTTGTGCATGTCTGGTGTTGCTTGTGTTTGCACCAGAGTGCCTTTGTACAATTAGGTAAAGAGGATTTCTTAAATTAATATGCTGGGATAGAGTTAGGGTCAGGGTTAGCATACATGAGTATAAGGTGAGGTGGGGGGGTTTAATGAGAACAACGAGAATGGCTCGATAGCATTCAGAGAAGACTGTAGAAAGCACACGTGCCCATTATGTTAACCATGAAGCAATAGTACACGTTCAAAATGTCTAATAACCAATATCTGATTTAAAGGGAACAATTCTAACCTGTCTGGCAGTTATTTCAGAGTTTTAAGGCTATCATCTGTTAATAAGCTGCTTACTGTTGTTTAGGGTTTGACTCACTCAGTCTTCCTTTGCATATTGTGTCACTCTAAGCAAGTAACCTAACCAAACAGTGCTCCTGGGTTGCCTCTAAAAAGGGACTCTTGTATTAAGGAAGCTTATTCTATTTTAAAATAAAATAACCACCCCACACTTTGAAACATTTTAAATGTATCTTTCTGATAAATTAAGTGAAGCATTTTAGACAAAATGCAATGTTATATGACTGATTGTGATGTGAATATGAACTGTAAATAAACAAGATGTAAGTAGATCTCACAGCTACAGAATAAGTTGTAAATCCCTGTTAATGGGACAATGCAGTATCACAAAACAAAGTTAAATTACTGTCGCGCAAATGTTTACTAGAACTGCCAAACATGTTAAGCCACTTTTGTTGTGGTTATTTTCCCATCTCTTCCTTTTACACTGTTGTTTATTATGGTGAGTTTTTCCATATCTACAAAACATTCTAAATGCAAAACATATATGGGACACAAATAAACAAGATAAATCTTGCTGTATGTTAAAATACCTTGTAACAAGCTGAATATCAAACATCTATGAAAAAACATCTAAAATGTTTCCTATTTATTCAGTAAACATGTAATGGAATATTGTGCATCCCTAAACGTATGTTCTATGTCATTTATATTTATGATTACGGTAATTCAATATATAAACTTATTAGAATACTCTCTTGTAATGTTTTTGACTTGGGTACTTTCTGGAAAGGGTCTGTGGATCAGCCCACTAACACAGATAAATAATTTAATATAACGTAGCCTGCAAAATGAGTACATTGCTGGTTGCAGTATCATAAAGAAAAGCAGATGAAGGTTGTTGGGTGATATTACCAGATGACCGGAAGCTAAATGAGGGGTGTGATAAGGTAGTAACTAATGTAGAAGGAGTGCTGTCATCCAGACAGAAGTACCACCAAGCAGAAAGTACAATGGTATTTTCCTAATGTATAGACAGTTAAAAAGATTCCCATCTGATGTATTGGGTCATTTGGGTGTATTCAGAGGAAAAAAGCATAATGCCACCATGCATAGCTAAACAGCATGGGGAATGTAGAGCAATTCAATCTGGTATGGAGTAAGCATGTGCAAGCGTTATCACAACACCCTAATATCAGTGACACAGCTGCATGATAAATCTTTGCAGGTGTGATAATGGTGAGAAGTGTATCTAGCTATTGTGATACCTGGTGAGGTCTCCTAAGTTGCGGAGAAAAAAGAAGCAAAAATAAATAAATAAATAAATAAATAAATAAATAAATAAATAAATAAATAAATAAATAAATAAACAATAATAATAATAATAATAATAATAATAATAATAATGATAACCATTCCTGGCACTCCTTATAAGCAAGGAAGATCTATGTTTTCCCATCTGTGCTCCACAACTCAATCTGGTGCTCCTCCTTAAGGTCCATTCTTAAGTTATGTTCTTCATCTTTGAGGAGCAAAAGAACAAATATGACCCTTCTGTCTTTTTAACTGTCACCCAAGGAGTACTACTGTGCTTATTTTTTTAACACAAATATAACACTAACTATCATGTAATGCACTTAAGACTGGTCAGCATGTGCCAGCTGTGTCTCCTAGCACTTTACACCCAGGGTGGATGCCCCCTTGACCCCATCTTAGCTATGCCTCTGGTCAGGATAGTACCATTCCAATGGCTATGTGTGCTGATGCATGCAATGAAATATCCCCATAGCTGCAAAAATGGCACACAACATGCAAGGCATGCAAGGGCACATCAGCAAAGTGCCAAATCATTTTATCATATAAATGGGGTAGAAAGGAGTAAGGCAGAATAGGCAGAAATAAAGAAAAGGAAGAAGATGAAGATGCTGGATAAAAGGAAGGGGAAGATAGTTTGTGGGGAAGAAGGCTATATAATGCAGACAAAGACTGACAGGGGAAGTAGTGACACAAAGTGAGCAACAATGGAGAAATGCAGACTGACAATTGGGGGAAAACTGGTATTGAGAAGGAGTAGATAACAAACAGAGAACTCAGAGCAGCACATATGGCTTGGGAACACAATGAAGGGGATAAGAAGGGGGTGAGGATGGCCTTCCTCACTGTCCAAAAAGGGAAAACACACACACAGATGTCAGTCACATCCACACAAGTCTCAACAAGTGGCCTTCACTAAAAGGCGGCCGCAAAGGCCACCAACAAGACCTACAAATCAGCTTCCACAGTGTGTTTGTCATCATGCTGCAGAGAAGCAGGCCTGGGCATGGTTTCTTATATAGAGCACCAGGGCTGCTGCCTCACCACACCAAGCACCATGGTTAACTTGATAGAAAAAGGAAATTAATGAAGACAAACAAAACAAAAAAGCAAAGGGGAGAAAAGGGAAAAAAACACACACACACACACACACACACACACACACACACACACACACACACACACACAAAAACAAATATAATAGATTAATAATGCATGTTGTGTGCTATTCAAATAGTACAATACACTACAGTTCCTGTTTTCCTGTATTTTATGGGCCATGAGAAAACTTAAAAAAATAACAATATGCACAGCATATCCCTGATAACAGAAGGCAATTACAGTTACAGTTGTTAGGCCTAATGTACAGTACCAATCCAATTATAGAATGTTACAGTAGTAAGATGGCTCCTTCTTCCTGTTTTTTTCCTACTGATGGAGATGGTCTGGGTGGTGCCTCCTAAGATCATTATATTTGTGCCTATACTGCTTAGCAAAGTAGATGATGTCAATGGCATCACTCATTGCTCTGACAAGCTGGTGCTAGGCATCAGTTTTGTTAAAGAGGGTCCTCATGCTGCCCCTGCAGACCTTTCCTATGGTCCCTGGCAGCGGATGGAGAAAGATCTTACACTCCCTACTGCAACATGCAACAGTCCTGCAGAACTCAGTGGCTGAAGATGCCAAGTCCACTCTAGTCTGAATTAAGAGGAAAATAATAGCTTTTGCACATGGCCATACATACTGGACACCGCATGAAGTGCATCATCAGGCAGCACAATGAACATTAAGAGATGAATGATGCAAATTAACAGTAGAGTGATGCAGATTAATGGTTGTGTTGCTAAGCTTTGCTATGATCACACACACACACACACACACACACACACACACACACACACACACACACACACACACTCATACACATATACATTCACACTTACACACACTATATGACTTCCTAGCCTAGGAATGGGATGACTTAAGGATCATAGAGTGGATAATGGCTGATAATCCATCACATTGTAGCCCTGATTTAGGATCATAGGATCTTATGATTTTACTAGGCTATATCTGTTTCATCCAGGTGTAATACCATAAATACCCTAGTCAATACCCAGGATTGTATTGAGTAATTACTGCCTACGTCCAGGAGGGTTGTGGGCGTTATCCCTGGTAAGCGTTTATGATTCCCCATCTATTCGTCCAGGTTCCTTTTGAACAGTGTCATAGAGGTGCTGTGCTTCACATGAATTAACAAAATATTCCAAAGACATAGCAGTCGCTGGGAGATAATTCTGTCCCTCCAGCACATCCTATTCAAGTCACAAGCCATATTTAGGTCCCTGGAATGGCTAGCTCTAGTCTCGTTTGATTTAGGGATGTACAGCAAATTCATTAGGTTTGGGTTGGAAACTGATCTGTAAGCCGGGCAAAGTTTTCCCTAAGAAGTGTATGATACTGATCATAGTGACAGGGACTTTAGTCAATCTGTGTAGCATGTGCTGGAGTCCCTTGATCTTCTTAGATAGAAACCTCTGAGGTGTCTCAAATTGCTGCAGGTTCCTTTTTACAGTACATGCTGAAAAGGGTGTTATACATGATTATGTGCCTGACCAGTGACGAGTATAGAGGGATTATAACCTCCTTTGTTCTAGAGGCTATGTCTTTGCTAATCAAGTGTGCTATGTAGAAAGCCTTCCTTACTACAGTAGACACATGGGGGTCAATGCGAAGGTAGCAGTCTACTTGTGATCCCATATTTCTTACCACTTTGTAGGTACATAAGGTATTGTTAATTTGATAGTGTGAAGGGACATAGTTTTTACCAAAGGGAATGATGATGCATTTCCTTGCATTTAGTTTGAGACCATGACCAAGACACCAGTCATTGGTTTGCATAAGACCTTCATGAAGTATACTGACATAATTTGAGGACTCAGTAATTGCACCTAATTTGCAGTCATCAGCAAACTTGGTCAGCCAACCCCTTAGATTTGGCCTGAACTTCTGAAAAGTATATACCAAACAGTAGGGGCCCAGCATTGAACCTTGTGGCAACCCGCTGGTGACAGGTTTGCTGGCTGATGTGGAGTCACTCACTTTGATAATGTGTCACTGGTTTGCGAGCCAGTTGGCGACCCATCTTACAACAAAGGGGTTTACATTCAGTTTGCTAAGTTTATCGGTAATGCCTGAGTGTGTGATTGTGTCAAATGCCTTTGCCAAGGCGAGGTATGGTGTGTACACAGATTTGCCCTCATCAATGGCCCTGGTCACATTTTTGAAGAAATCCACCAGGTTTAACAGGCAGGATCTGCCCTTGACAAAGACGAAATGGGTCAGATCCAGGGTTTGGAGGTCACCTATGTCTTTATTTATGAGGTCCATGATGATATGTTCCATGGTTTTACAGATGAGGCTAGTCAAACTTATGGGTCTGTAATTCCCCTGGGACTGTTGCTAAGCCACCTTTGTGGAGGGAAATAGCTGTTGCTGTTCTCCATTCCACAGTAACAAAGCCTGTGGTTAGGTTGTGATTAAACAGGATACTTAATGGTGATGCTAGTTCATGTTTTAGTTTGCTTAGGTGACACCCTGGGGTGCCATCTACTCCCATTCAGGCTGTGTATTTTGCCTTAGGCAAGACTTTAATGACCTGCTCTTCAGATATCTAGGGTAAGGGGGAAGTTGGGGCAATGATTGTGATAAGCTTGGAGGGGATAAGGGAGTGAACTTTTCACCATATTTGTCCACTAACAGCGAGATCAGAGACAGCAATGCTAAGTTATCTCATTATCATAATTACTGTTATGGCACGACTGTCAATTTTATGAGATGATTGATGATTGGATGAGAGATAGGAAATTCAACCCGTGGAATCACATCAGTCTCCCTGCTAGACAGGGGTCCAAGGAAGTAAATACTGTGGGAAGAAATAGTCAGGGAATTGCTATGGCTAGGCTTGTATAGCACCTAGGGCCGATAGCCTAGTACCAACCTATGAACGTATGAACGTGGCCTATCTTAGCACAACAAAATACACAGTTGCCATATTTCAAGAGACTGTGTTATAGCAAGCAACTGAAAAAACAGAATATAGTGGATATGAGAGTGTACATCCATGCAGGAAAGCTAACAGTGGATAGGACTACTGGTAATGGGCCTCAGGACTGCTGTGACCACAAAAGGATGTAATAAGAGGGTATGAGACAACACTGTACAGGACATGATGGGGGACTGATATGCTGAGGGACAACCTGGCAGGACACAGAGTAAAAGGCTAGACAGGTTGCAGTCTCACTGGGAGATCAACCTAAGAAAGTATAGAGGACTGGGCAGTACAGGTTGCAGTTATGTGAGGGAGGCTTAATCTGGCAGGTCACAAGGAACGCAATCAGACTTCATCATCGTCCTCTGTATATGGTTTGCAGTACTGTACTATATGCAAATGGACAGCATGACATGCTACAAGGGATATAAGACCTCTAACACACAGACTGTTGTATCAGTACAAGTCTGATAGACAGCAAGCATGGTTAACACGGTCACTGCTCTATACAATGCACAGTGTCAGAATGTTTACACCATAGCAGCATATGAGGTTGTGGGTACTAAAATGTGCCGGGGGATAGTACAGCTCTAACTGTTGAGTGGCAGTGGACAGCCACACACACACACACACACACACGCACGCACACACACGCACACACACGCACACACACACACACGCACGCGCACACACACACACACACACACACACACACACACACACACACACACACACACACACACACACACACAGAACACAGTGATCTAGATGGATAAATCACAGGTGCAAAACTTTCAGCATGGGAACAAAGAAGCGCTATTGGCTGGAAAAGTTCACAACAGAGAAGATGGATTTGATGCTGCTTATCGTACAGACACATGTCATGCATATTCCTGAGAAGGATAAGCAGACAAAGCCTTCTGGGATGAAGTGTTGCAGGGATCAAAGCAGAACATAAATACAATGAGCACTACCACAATAGGACAAAAGTACAGGTGTATAGAAAGATCACTAATATGTCACCCATAATAGGACAAAAGTAAAGGTGTATAGAAAAATCTCTAATATGTCACCCATAATAGGACAAAAGTGCAGGTGTATAGAAAGATCACAAATATGTCACCCAAAATAGGACAAAACTACAGGTGTATAGAAAGATCACTAATATGTCATTGCATGCCAAGACCAAAGCAGAGGGAATTGCCAGAAACAGGCTGACTTCTTACAGAGAATCATCAACATAGAGGCATGTCATGGAGAGGAAATAATTTTCAATATCCCGTACTAGGAAATTTGAGAGAACCCTCATACCTGGAAAGAGCTTTGACTAACAGCTGGGTTGGATGGGACTATCTTTGTGTCTGTAGAGGATGCATCAGATTAATATTGGTATGTACTTTACTGAAGAACACTGGCTTGCAACCGTGAATGGTTTGCTCAAACAAACACACATTTTTAATGCCATTTTGGGACACCTGGGCTGCTGCAACAGTGGCAGTGGCACCCTGCACCACAAGGTATGCATGCGCCCATAAGCTATGTCTGTAATTGGCATGTTACACTCTCAGTGCTACATAGCGGTGAGAGTAAAACATGTGCTGGACCATTCCCAACAGTATGTTATCTGCATGCATTTACAGATTCTGCTAGTAGAAGATCCAGCACAAGTTGGAACATGCCTGATGTCAGTGCATTACAGGTGGCTAATGATGATGGCACCATGAACATGCTGACATTGTGACACTGTTAGCAATGCTAACAATGCAGGGTGCACTCATATCATACACAGATGAGATGACAGTGAAGGGGCAAGACAAACTTTTGGAATCCCCTGTGTTTAGTGCTGCATGTCACATTTATGTCAGCCCCATTCAGGCTACACTGGTGTGATTCATATATGGCACCTGAGGGCCACAGTGCTTCAGGGATGTGTGCACACAATATAGAGGAGAGTTGAGTATGTGGCGGCTGTCACTACAACGACCCAAGGACATTCCCAGAACAGGGTGTTGATCTTGGTATCCACCAGCTGATGTTTTGGTCTGGTATACATCCACAAATGGCCACTACACATAATATGTGAAAGACATTGAGTGACCTTCATGGCTTGCATGAATAATTGCAGGACATCATGCAACACATGATGAGTAGCATGGCATACATGGACTTGGAGATGCCATGCCTGTTTAAAGCACTAGTGGCCTAGAGGGCAGACATTGGTCCAGCCATGTAAATCTGTGCAACTGGCTGTCATGGCCATGCTATGGGATGAATGGATGCATACACACTGCATGATCACACAGCAGGCTTATGCAAGTGATAGCCACCACCCTGTAGACAATATTACTAGCTACACTCTCTACAGTTGTCTCTACCTCTGGGTGTGAACACTCTCATTGTTATGGCAAATACTTTCCTGGCTCTACAGTAGGTGCTCCCTACCATGGAAATTAATGAGGGCCCAAAATTCAGTGTCATCACTCTCTGTCATAGCCCTACTATGAGCAACACCTACCCATGCCCATTCCCTGCATTATGGATACTAACATTCTACTGGAACAGCAAAATGGGGCCACAGCAAGGTTCACATACATATTCCTAATATGGTATATTATCCCTTGGACAGGATACCTCCAGTCCTGACACTGCAGTGCCATATTATATACCCAGACAGTATTCCACTCATGGAAATGCATTCTCGTCACTGGAAGATGTGAACCCTGCATTGCTGTATATATGGCTACTACAGCCACCAACAATGATGCATCCACCTATGCTAGTGCTGCTTTCATTGTTATTGTGCCCCATCTCACATATGCAAATAATGATATTTCACTTGCCCTTGCAATCCCTTTGACCCATGTGGGTACACACAGCATGTTGAATCTAGACTGTATTGTATCACTTGAGCATTAAAACCAGCTCTTCATTGAGATACTGAAAGATCTGAGGCATCCGTTTCTTCCAACTAACCATAAGTGCCTGTTTTTGCTCTTGTACTTTTTAATTTGTATTTGCATTCTACAGTCTTTGAAATGACTGAACTGTTTTTGCCGCATTTTACTATATACTGTACTAGTTCAGCTGTAGCATAGCCAGTTCCAGATTTGCTGTTTTTGGTTCTGTTTTGTAACTTCTGTGCATCAAATTTAAGCCATCTTTGTTAGTGAAGGCCCTTCTACACCCTTGTGAAAGGAGAGTGCTCCCTGGCTCCCATCAAATTGAGAGTAATTGGATTAGAGCTCAGAGATAGCAATCATATTTACTAGTTTGAGTTAAAAGGGTTATTTCTTGTTTTATTTAAGCCCCGCATTTGCACTTGTTTGCGTGTCTGGCACCATCGTGCATTGCCATGTAGCGGTGTTTACCATTGCTGGTTATAGATGCAAACACTTTGCTTGTTAAATTTTCCCTTAGTACTTTGCTTGTGGTCGTCAAGAGGTTTTTTGTAGCCCTGCTCTACTGTCAGGTGAAATACTAAGCCTAGCCTCAGAGGTACCAGCATACCTCTCACTCACTAGCCATTCTAAGTGTGACCTTTTTTCCTGACCACATAAAATTTACTTAACACTATAGATGGGTAACTTCCTACAGTTTCTCCAGCCAGCTTGGTCAACATGGGCAGCCTGAGGCAGTGTAGCAACTGCCTCAGGTTCACCAATATCCATGTACTCCTAGTCCACACAAACTCAACATGTGAGAGATGCAGCTATATTAGGAACCTTGAATCCATGCTCTCTCTCACACCAGTCAGTACATATTACAATGTGTGGGTTGTCAGCATGCACACCTCAGTTTGTATTCCACCCAAACACACATCATACATACCTATACATGTGAAGGTCCTCACCAGAAACATACCTAAACACCAGAGACTTCCCAAACACAAACACAAGCACTCTACACATAATACTTCCTCTGCAGAATACAATACACATAATAGCTCACTCACCACTGTCTCACCTGGCAAGCCCTTAAGAAAACACAAAACCAAACATATTAGTCATAGGGGATTCCATCATGAGACACACAGATGTCCCTTTCACCAGGCTGGATAAGGAAAAGGTCATGGTCAACTATTTGTCAGGTGCCAGGATCTGCCATATCACACATGCACTCATGTCTCTCAGCAACAGGTGCTGTTATGACTCCATCATAGTCCATGTTGGTATGAACAACTTGAGATGTACCTCTCTGGACTATATAAAGAGAGATATAAGTGAGCTCTTGGATTACATCTCAGGCAGTTATGTCCCTAGCCTTGAGCAGCATTTTGCCTTCACCGAGGATGATATATCACTGCAAACAGAAAATGATTAACTTAAATAATTGGGTTAGTTTTTGGTGTCATGCTAAGGGGATCCAGTATCTGTCACCCTGGGGTGATATGATCGACAGATCTTGATGCTTTGCCAGAGATGGTCTCCATCTGTCACCCCTGGGATTTTGGCTACTGGTTAAGGCTCTTGCCACCCCAGCAGTGTGTTTCTTTAGCAGTGTCTCAAGGACAAAATTCCCAAAGTTAAAACTCCATCTAAAAACTACCTCAAGGTTATGCTGCTAAACGCTAGAAGTCTCAACATGAAACTGTATTCACTGGAAGCAGTTCTCACCTTGGAAGATGCCGACATTTGTGCAGTCATGGAGACCTGGGTCAAGGCTGTGGAGCTCACCCCAGCCATACTGGGGTACACTTCCTTCCACACATTCAGACCACAAACTGAAGGCATGAAAACTAAAGAAGGCATTGTATCAATATTCATTAAAGATAAACACACCTCCAGACTGGTTAAACAGTATCATTCCCTGGAGATACTTCAGGTGCAATTAACTGCTGTTAGGACCCTGTTCAAGTCATTGCCAGCTACAGGACCCCCACCCATGAATCACGACACCCTCTCTGCTTATTTGGATCTACTTGAGTCTATCAAGATACATCCAAACAACATGATTATGGGCAACTTTAACTACCCATCCATTGACTGGGTAAATTACTCATGCTCAAACTCACTTGCCCAAAGGTTCCTCGACTTTGTTAACTCCAATTCCCTGGACCAGCTAGTTGACACCCCCACAAGGGGTGCCAACATCCTGGATCTGGTGCATACCAGTATGGTGGACAACTGTAGCACCCCCACTGTGAGGTCTTCCCTGGTGAGATATGACCACGACCACAAATCATTCTCAATTGAAGTAACTATTACGCCTGACCCTCCCAGCAGCAACTAAATTAAACAAACTTCTTCAAAGCATATTATAACCTCTTACAGGATGGTATAAATAACTTCACTGCAACTCTTCCCTCAGATGGAACTGGCAACTGTGCTGAGTTCTACACCAAAGCTTTATACAAACACCTGTATAACTGCCTTGATTCAGCTGTACCTGATAGGACCAAACCAAGCTCCTCAAAGAAGAGCAAACCTGCCTAGTGGACAACTGACATTAACAGAATTGCAATAAGAGAAAGAAATTGCTGTCTAAGAATAAAAGGGCATGAGTCCTAAACTGGAAACACTCCCTCCTCAGCTTAAACAAGCAAGTAAGATTTCTTGTGAAGTCCTCCAAAGAAAACTATGAATCCAAATAAGTTTCCTCAACTAAAGACAACCATAAGGCATTCTTTAGTAACATCTGTAACCTAAAAGGAATAGTCCATATTTGTGCAGAACTGGCAGATAACGATATCACATATACTGAGCATGTGGACATAGCTAAACCGTTGGCCAACAGGTTCTGGTAAAATTTCACTCCCCTGTCCCTGCCACACATACCCCATGACATCACTAACACCTGACCTCTACCTTGTATCTTTAAAGAGCAGGTCCTAAACACCCTCTCTAAGGCCAAAAACACAGCATCTGTGGAACCTGATAATATCCCAGGCTGCATCCTACATGGGTTCCAACAAGAATTAGCAACACCACTGGGTACACTTTTCCATCATAGTCTAAGCACCAGCTTCATCTGAGTTGAATGGAAAATGGCCACCATTTTTCCTTGCACAAAGGTGATGCTTCAATGACTCCAGGGACTATAGCCATATTAGCCTGACTTGCCTTATCTGCAAGGCCATGGAACAAATCATTATGGACCTTATCAACAAAGATATAGGTAATCTTCAAACACTTGACCCAACTCAGTTTAGATTTGTCAAAGGGAGATCATGCTTATTAAACCTGGTAGACTTCTTTGAGACAGTCACCAAGGCCCTGGACGAGGGGCAATCTGTGTATACAGCCTACCTAGACTTAGCCAAGGCTTTTGACACTATCCTCCACTCAGGCATCATTGACAAACATATCCAGCTAGGTATCTTGATAAAAGTGCAAAAGCAACCATTAAAGCAGGAAAGCTGCAGCAGCAAACAAACATCAGTTTGGGACAAGAATGTGATATAAAAACAACTTTAGCAAGACAGAGTGCAATCTCTCCTTAGCCTGAAAAAAAAAACAAATAAGAGCACTAGTGAAATCCTCCAAAGCAAACTTTGAGTCCAAATTGGCCACATCTACTAGAGACAATCATAAGGCGTTCTTCACATATGTCCACAGTCTCAAAGGAAGCACCCATATCTGTTCAGAAATGGTTGTCAAGGACACCACATACACAAATGCCGTAGATATAACCAACCTGCTGGCTGACAGATTCAGTGAAAACCTCAACCCTCTGTTGCTCCACCAGTAAATCAGGACATTCCCAGTAACTGCCACCTTTCCCTTATATCTGGGGAACAGGCCATCACTGCTCTCTGAAAGGCAAAAAAATGCAGCTTCCATGGGACCTGATAACATCCCAGGCTGCATCCTACATGAACTCAGGCAGGAACCTGCAGCACCATTAGGCACCCTATTCAACTAAAACCTTAGTACTGGCTTCATCTTAGTTGAGTGGAGGATAGCCACTGTCATCCCTTTGCACAAAGGTGGAGTGTCCACCGATCTGGGAAGTTATAGACCCATCAGCCTAACTAGCCTGATCTGCAAGGCCATGGAAGGGATTATCTTGGACCAAATTAACAATAACATTGGCAACCCCCAACCACTCGATGCCACACAGTTTTGCTTTGTCAAGGGGAGGTCGTATCTGTTAAATTTGGTTGACTTCTTTGAGACAGTCACCAAAGCCATGGATGAGGGAAAGACAGTGCACACTGCCTATCTTGACCTGGCCAAAGCCTTCGACATTTTTCCCCACTCGGGCATAATAGATAAACTCTCTCAACTAGGCATCAATCCATATGTTACCAGATGGGTAGTAATTTGGGTCACTGACAGAACCCACCTAGTCAAAATAAGGGATACCACCTCAAGCAGTAGATGTGTAATGAGTGGTGTACCTCAGGGATCAGTCTTGGGGCCTCTGTTATTTGGAATATACTTTTCTGAGGTGCAGGCCAAAACCAGTGGGTTACGGGTGACCAAGTTTGCAAAAGACTGCAAACTGGGTAGTGTCATCAATTCCCCTAGTGATGTGGACATCCTCTAAGAGGGTCTCACCCAAACAAATGACTGGTACCAGAAACATGGCCTCAAGCTGAATACCAAAAAATGCATCATCATCATCCCCTTTAGAAAGTGTGACATCCTCACAAATTATCACATTAATAACAATGTCCTAAGCATGCAATCAGTCGTGAGGGATTTGGGCACCCAGATTGATAGCAACCTGACTTTTGACCACCATGTTGCTTCCATTGTGTGGAAAGCTTTCTACATGGCCCACCTCATAAGTAAGGGTATCTCATCCAGGGACAAGGAGGTCATAACATCCCTGTATTCTTTAATTATAAGGCCCATTATTGAGTTCATCTCCTCTTTTGGCACGTACCTCCCAAAGCACATGCATCAGCTGGAGAGACCACAGAGGTTCCTCACCAGGAGAATCCAGGACCTCAAACATCTACCATACACAGGTAGGCTAAAAGCCCTGTCCCTCTACTCAGTTTCATACAGACTCCTCAGAGGTGACCTCTGTTTTGGCATGCAAAGCAATCTCAGACATCACCTTGATGGACTGCTGCATATATACAAATCAAACTCCACTTGAGTAACTCACACATGTGACCTCAACATGGTCTGTGACATCAATAGGACTTGTTGGCAGGACAGACTTGTGTCCTAGAAACTCCCCCATCTGAGGAATAGACTCCCTCTCCACATCAAGCAGAGTACCTCATTATCCCTTTTTAAGTGCAACCTGGATAACTGGATGGGAAACAAAAAATACACCCCTGGGATTCCACCATGTCCCTGCTGGACAGGGGTATCAGGTGCTGACTTATCTAAACATGGGCTAAACTCTTGGCTATGCTTATAAGGGCCTCAGGGCCAATAGTCTGGCAGCTTCCTATGATCCTATAAATATCTGGGAATTGATGAAGGATCAACAATAGAACATGAACAAATGCAAATAAAACTCAATAAGGAATATTTTAGAAGACTTAAATTAATCCTGAAAACAGCGTTGACATCTAGGAACAAAATTCAGGCTATAAACCAATTTGCTCCTTCGTTCCTAACTTAAAGTTTTGGAGTGACTGACTGGCCCCAAAAGGTGTTAGATAGACTAAACAGGAAAACAAGAAAAATGCTTCATGCTCCTCAAATGATTTATAAAAATCAGTGCATACAAATATTACATATTCCCTGTTCTGAAGGAGGTATGGGCCTCCTTGAAATTGATGACATATATGTATAGATCTGCAATCATGTGACTGCATACATATCTGTTGACCTCACAAGATCCAAACATAGTGAAAGTTTTTTAAAAATGAGGAGAATAAATCTAAGATGACTGTCCCTTTTTGTCTAGCATAAGCATATCTGCATCAAGCAGAGACAGAAATCAAACCAGAAGTAGATAAAAATTATGAAGCAACTGAATGTGCTAGAAAACAAAAGAAAGAATATAAGGTGAAGAATCGCATGAGAAGGTAAGAAATGTGGAAAATGCATAAATATAGTTGCAAGTATAGCAAACTCCTAAAACAACCTCATGTTGATCAGGATCGAACACAAGATTGGTTAAGGAGAGGTGAATTCAAACCAAAAGATGAATGGTTAATATTGGCAGCCCAAGATAGTGGACTACATACACATTGGTTTACAAAGTCCATTGAACATGTGGGAGAAACAGACAAATGTAGGTTTTGTACAACAGAACTGGAAACAGTTGCAAAACTTGCTGGTTGTGACATACTTATGGCAGAAGGACTGAATACTGAAAGGCATAATAATGTGGCAAGACTGGTGTACTGGGGATTATGCAAATGTTATAATATTGAAGTAGCTGAAAAACACTGGAAATATGAGGTACAAAGCATCATAGAAAATGATGAACTCTGTATCACATGGGATCACCCATTACCAACAGTTCAAAAGACAGATATGAGAAAACCAGATATAGTGGTCTATGAAAAGAAGACAAAAGTAGCTTACTGAAATCACTATACTAAATTACTAAACTATCTGGGATACAGAGAGACACAAAGTCATAAAATATCAGGATTTACAGGCAGAAACAAGAGCAATGTGGAAGAAAGATATCCAGACAGTTCCAGTAGTAGTAGGAGCAACGGGTCTTATAAAAAAGGATCTACAATTGTATTTACATATGTTACCAATACATGTAACTCCATACGAATTATAGAAGGAGGCATTAATGGGCACACTGCTGGTGCTGCAAAGAGCACTTCTGGCTGACATCAAAGATTTAAACAATACTAATTTCATGAACTTTAATTATACCTTCACTTAAGAGTGGGGTCTATTTCTGTCATGGTATTAGGAACCCAAAAGATTTGGAGAAATGTGTTCTAGGTATCAACCCTTATATTATTAGATGGGTCACTACCTGGCTCACTGATAGCACACATATAGTCAAAATAGGGGAATCCACCTATAACAGCAGACCTGTAACCAGTGATTTTTACAGGAATCAGTCCTGGGACCTCTACTGTTTGGAATCTATTTCTCCGAAGTATAAACAAAAACTAAAGGTCTGTAGCTGACAAAATTTGCTGATGACTGCAAACTAGGAGTGGTTATAGAATCTCTAAATCTCCAAATGATGTCAACATCCTACAAGAGGGTATTGCACAAACAAATGATTGGTGCCAAAGACATTGCCTTAAACCCAATGCAAAAAATGTATTATCGTTCATTTCGGTAAGATAGATGTTCCTGCTAATTACCTCATCAATAACAACACCCTAACTACGCACTCATTGGTGAGAGACCTGGGCACACAGGTTGACAGCAACCTTACCTTTGATCATCATGTCTCCACAGTGGTAAAAAGGGCATTCTGTATAATTCATCTCATTAGTAAGGGCAATGCCTCCATAAAAACAAGAAGTTATAACCTCCCTGTACTCTTCCCTCATCAGGCCAATAATTGAGTACAATGCCCCCTTTTGGTATGTACCTTTCCAAGTACCTGCAGCAACTGCAGAGACCACAAAGGTTCTTCACAAGGAAAATTCAAAGTCTTCAGCATCTGTCCTATGTGGATCATCTGAAATCACTGTCAATTTATTCTGTTTCATACAGACTACTCAGAGGCAGTCTCTGCCTTGCATATAAGGCAATTTCTGACCCTGCTTTATTGCAAATGCTGCATATCCACAAGTCAAATGGTAAACGGGTTACTCGCTCTAAAGACCTTAACCTGGTATGTGACATTAATAGAACATGCTGAAGGGACAAATTTGTCTCCCAGAGGTTACCACACCTTAGGAACAGATTCCCACTTCATGTCAAACAGAGCACCTCACTGGTGCTCTTCAAACGCAATCTGGACGATTGGATGGATAACCATAAATTCACCCCAGGGGTTCCACTTCTGAACTTCTTGGACAGGGGCAATAGGCACTGATCATGGAAATGAGAGTAGAACTTGGATAGGCTTGTAAGGGCCCTAGGGCCATTAGCCTAGTAACTTCCTATGATCCTATGCCAAATCAATGCAGTGTAATGCATATCCTTGGTATGTTATTGCATATATAATTTTCATTCTGTATTTATCATGTCACAGACCATAGCTGGGGATAAGGTGCTGCCTCTTTGCCTGTTCCACAATATATTGCACCTGCCTTTGCCTCAACCCATTCCTCTGATGACTCCTCAACTGGTTTCTCCTTCACTTCTGCCATAGTTGTGTCTGGAAGTGGTATGGTGTCCACACATTGTAACTGCTTTCATAGCATCACATTATGTAGCAGGACATGAATGATTCAGGCTACAGATATCTTGCTGCAGGTCTCTGGACAATACTGGAGTGTACCAGCAGATATAGTCAAGCTGTCAAAGCATGCCTTCAGATCTACAAACACACGTTCAGTAATATTACATGTCAGTGGCATTTTGGTGTTATTTATTTATTTTATATTTGCTGACTGGGTTAGTCTGACTGAGCTAAGTAGCTCTTTTTCAGTGGAGACCCAGGGAGAAAAACTCCACAGTTTTACAATTTTAGTGTTAACCGTGTCAGTGGGTTATAATGTATACATACAATGAAATACATTTTATCAGAAAAATAATAGTGGAAAAAAAACATAATAAGCATGCATAGAGAAATTATTTGATGCAAACACTTTCAGTAAACAGTGAAAAGAGTTAATTGTGTATGTAGTTATTTCATGAGATATGTGACATTAGACATGGAGATAAGAGATGGAGAAGAAGAGTGATACAAGCGAAAAAGGTTTGAAGTTTTAGTGATTTACATATGAATTAATGGGATAGATCAGGGAGGATGAGTGAGGGCAGGACCAGTGAGTTTGGAGGTACTCTCTAGTGGCAGTTTTGAACTGATTTGGATGTTTGAGTGACCTGATTTCTAGTGGTAATTTGTTCCATGATATGGTAGGATTGTAGCTGTAGAGGCTGCAGCCAATTTTAGTCTTAGGTTTGTATATTTGTAGTAGATTAAGGTCAGAGCTATGTAGGGACCTAGTGGGTGAATATTGAGAGATGAGGGGAGATAGACTAGGGCAGAAGGATTTCAGGTTGAGTATAGAGTGAATTATTTGTAGTTGAGAGAGTAGAAGCTGGTGAGGTAATGCCAGCCAGTTTAGGTATCTTAGTGAAAGACAATGATGCAATTTATAAGTTTGGTGAGCAGCAAATCTGGATACCTTGTAGGTAGACTCTAGTTTGGTTAGTAGTGTGGAGTTAAGATTGGTAAGTCTTTGACAGCTATATAGAAGGCTAGGTAGGAGGTATGCATGAGAGAGGGATATTTTTGCTTTGTTAGAAACTTTTTGTTTTTATAAAGAAGGCCACTTTTGGTGTATTTTTGATGCAGTTGTTTACATGTAGATCAAACTTGAGTTGGTCATCTATCATTACTCCTAGTAGTTTTGTACTAGGTTCAACATTAATGGGGGTGTTATTGAGGGACAGTACAGAAAATGTAGATTTAAGGTGGGTAAAGTTCTTTGGGAGAAATAGTAAGAGTTTTGCATTTTTAGGGTTAAGAATTAGCTGGTTGTCACAGAGCCAGGATTTCAATGATTTAAAAGATGCTTGAGTTGCAGATATAAGGTCAGAGGGAGTGGTGACGACAGTGGAATCATCTGTGTATTTTACAGGGGATGACTATGGACAGGAGTTGTAGAGTAGATTAGTAAATATATTGAATAGTATTGGGACACAGATAGATCCTTGGGGACTCCCATTTTGACAGGAAGAGGAGGGGAGAGAGCTGAGAGCCATCTCACTGATTGGCTCACTGATCTATAACTCACTGTTATAGAATATCTCTGATACACTCTGGGATTTGTAATGAGGCGATCATAAGCCATGGTTCCAAGGCATATCTACTGTCAACTGCAGCATACAGTGAACACCATTATTAGTGATCTGCTCTATACATTCATGGGACTACAATATCCAGGGGTCTATGGGTGGCAATATGTGCACCTACTAGCTAGATGACCCTGTGACCCTGTGTACGTCAACCTGCATAAAACACTGCTATAAGTTGCACATGTCTACATGTGGGAATCATGGGAACTGCATGAATATTGCACAGACACATATAATATCCTCTGCAATACACACCACTTGGCAACTTGATGGAATGGAAATCGTTCCTGTTGATATGCTAGATGCTGTGTGGAGCAGGTAGGACCTTGATAGAAATGTGGGTGTAATCAATGGCCCCAAGAACCTCAAAGAAATTGGCTATGCCATAGAATGCCAGCATAGTGGTGACTCTCTCCTCTGCTGTCTGCGGAAACCAAATATTCTCCTCTCCATGCTGTAGTATCATGTCATGGAAATGATTTAGGATTCGTAAGGTCAATACATGAAATACTTCTAATATGTCCTATATCGCCCTGATTCCATTTGAAAGAGGCATGTGTCTACTGACACCTGTATGGTGTCTCTCACTAATGGCTGTAATGTCCCAGTCATAGAAGTGGTGTCATGTTAGCTACTGCCTGATCGAGCTGTGATACAGAGAAGGCAACATGCAATTCTATGTACACTGGTCTGAAGGTGGCCACTATCACATGCTGCCTGTCTACTGCCGATGCTACTCTTTGCATGATGTTCACAGGTCGTTACTAAACATGCAGTTCAGGAAACTATAAAAATCTAAATAAAAAAGTTTTTTTTAAATAAAAAATGTTTTTATTCAGCCTCTCTAAAAATTTAAAAATAAGGAAGAAGAGTGAAAACTTTGCAAAAGAAACACAGACAGGCTGATTTCATTAAAGCATTTGAGGTTGGTTTTGCTGATTCTGGTAATGAGATACCAGAACAAGTAGCAAGATTAAAAGAGCTTAAAAGTTCCCGGCTTGAAAAAGAGAGGCAAAGTGTAGGTACAATAGAAATATTAGGCATATCCAGGAAATCCGCATTGTCTAAGTGAATACGGTCTTTTAAAAACAAGAAGATACTATCTGAAAGCAGAAGCTGACATGCTCATTTGACTCTTTTTAATGGACAGGGCTGTGTATGGTTAAAATAAGTATCCTAAAGAGGCAGTAGTTTCCAAAACAGTGAAAGAATTCAAGAATTCTTTAAAAGCCTATCAGGCAGTGTTTTGCTTGGCTGACCAAGAACTGAATAAGCCGCTGCTAAAGTAGGTGCTAGAACATATCTAGAACCTAAGGGAATAGGCATAGTGGTGATGCAGACAGTCCTTATTTGTGTCAAAATCATGTGTAACATGGCCCAGGCACTCCTTATTTATATAGGGCCAGATTCATGAAGGCTTACACGGAGTCTAAGAGTAGTGTAAGACTCCATGCAGCCAACGTCTGCTGAGCGATCCACGAACAGCTGGCAGGGGCGTGCAAGACAGCTCCTAAAACGACTCTTGCACGGACAGGGTTAGTTTATGCAAATTACCTCATTTGCTGCTAAAAGCTATGCAAATGAGGTAAATTTGCAATCCAGGAAACACTAACCTGTCCAAGTAAGAGTAGTGTTATTTGCAGAAATGTACTCGGTTGGCAACTGAGTACCTTTCTGCAAATAGCAAAACAGAGCCATGACAGCCCCAAATAAAGGATGCATCCAGCTGAAGAAGCATGCCAATGGCCAAATATATGGTTATTGGCATTTTTATGTGTTGCAAAATAATAAAAATCAAAATTTCTTTTCCTTGATCTCCGATGTTTAAGCATAGCGCAGCACCGGGCAAACATGCGGTATACTAAAAACCAGAAAATCAAGAATTCAAAATAATAATCCGCCATGCAAGTGAATGGCAGGCTGAAGACAACATGGCTACTGAGTAGTGGTTGCTAAGAGGGGAAGCACAGTGTGAGAGATGTAACCAAGCATTAGTAGGCAATCCTATGCAAATGAGGATAAGGATAGTAAATCCCAATATTTCCTGCTATGTGAACCATGTCCCTAGAGTGTAGGAGTAGGATAAGGGGAGGAATAGAGTAGAAGATGGGTGACATGAGGGAGTATGTATCCAAAAGACTGCAAGCTTATTGGAGCAGAGTGGCATGTGTTTGCTGTGAGTTACTCAGGACTAGGAGAGGTGTGTCTACAGTTGTCTAAACTGAAACCCAGAAACCGAAGGTGTATGCCGTGGCTATCACCAAAGTTTCTCGCAAAGCTGCTTACACTGTGTGCATGCGTATGCATGTGTGTAAACCCGTCTAAGCCTGTGTGCGCAGGTGTGCGCCCGTGTAAAACCTGTGTTAGACCGTCTAAGCTTGTATACACGAATGTGCACCTGTCTAAGCCTGTGTATGCTTAAGTAAGCCTGTGTGCGCGCATGTGCGCTCGTGTGGGCGTATTTGCGTGGTGCTGCCCCCTGTGGAAATAGAAAGGGAAAAGGAAGGAAAAGAAGTAGTAGGAAGTTAACCAAGGTGAACTAGCAGAGCTGCCAGGTGAAATCAATCAGAATCAGCCAATTACACAGGCAGTACACTAGCCCAGCCCAGCCCAGCACTTAAAACTCTGCAAACAACATTCCCCCATGTTTTTCTCAGAAACACTGCAACACTGCAGTCAACAAAGAGAAGTGAAAACTTAAAAAGCTTAAAATGAGACATAAAAATGTTAGGGGCTGCCATTGCTGTTATAAGGCAACATGTGCAAGATGCTGAGGGTGGTGCCATTGTGAATGCTGCTGAGACGGAAAAGAGTGCACAGACCCAGGGTAACCTACTAGGGGCTACATGAGCTGGAGATGGTGGAGTGCTATAGAGTGGACAGAGACCTCCTGCAGCAAATTGTTGAGCTGTGCAGGCCATGCCTCACACACAGAACCAACAGATGGGAACCCATCCCAGTGGAAACCAAGGTATGTGTTGGCCTAAGAATACTAGCAACAGGTACCTTCCAGAGACCAACTGGTGATATGATGGGGATTTCACAGGCATCAGCATCCAGGGTACTGCACCAGTTCCTGAATGCCATGTCAGCACATGTCGGTGATCATGTATATTTCCCCAATTCCCGTGAGGTATTGGCCAGCAATATGCATCTCTTCCAGCAAATAGCGGACTACCCTGAGGTAGTGGGTGCAATTGACTGCATGCATATACACATCAAAGTACCAGCCGGTGAGCGGGGTATGGCCTACATCAACCGCAAGGGCTTCCACTCCATCAACTGCCAGGTCATGTGCGATGCCCAGGGCATAATACTGAATGTGTGTGCTGGCTGCCTTGGAAGCTACCACGATTCCCATATCTGGCATCTGACACAGCTGTACCAGCATTTGCCAATGGGGACATCCCTGATGGTCACCTAGTGGGGGATGCTGGATATGCACTGGAGCCGTGGCTGATGACACCCATCAGAAATGCACACACACCTGAACAAGAACTCCATAATGAGGCACACGCACAAACACGAAATGTAATCGAGCGTGTGTTTGAAATGCTCAAGTCACGGTTCTGGTGCCTGGATACATCTGGTGGAGCCTTGCAGTACTCACCAACTACATGTACCCAAATCATCATGGTATGTGCCATGCTACACAATATGATCCTGCGAAAACAGCTGCAGCAGGAACAGCATGGGGCAGGGCCAAACAGCCCCCCACCATTGCCAAGGCCTGCACAGGCACAGCGTGACTCGGAGGAGGAACAACCTGAGCCTGCCCCAGTAGGCAGAAGGAGGCGTGCCCAGTATGCCTTGGCCTTGGCAAAGAGGCAACGTATAGCACATACACTGGCTCAGTAGGAACCCTGGAAATGATACCTCTCTCTGACTCGGACATAAAATAAAAGGGATGCCTAACTTGACACTACCTGTTTCCAAACATGTATAGGGAGTGTAGTATGTGCATCCGACATAGGCATGATTGCCATATTTTAAGCAATATAAAGCATTGCTAAGCAGCATTTACCAATATCTAGTATATGTAAATAAAATTGCTTGTGGAATGTTGGCCAAGGTCGGGCAAAGTTGAGCAAAGTCAGTTAAACATGCTCATAACTGGTTTACTGTTTCTTAAGCAGTCTGGTCTGGCCAGCATGAAAATAAAAAGCAGTGACAGGGCTTGAACCCATGATATTGTACACTATAACCACAGTACTGAACCACTAAGCCATGATAGCATTACAGTGGTACATACACAGCAGGGAAATTGTACACTAATGCAAACACAAAGCAATGCTGTATCATGCCCCTAATGAGGCAAATGGGTAACCTCACCCACACACCTATGCAGACAGAGAACATCAGGCCAAGTGTTGTGATGTGGGTTGTGTAGGCTATGAAGTTGCAAGCTAATATATGTGACAATGGACGCTAAGATCTGTAGTACAGTAGTATACCTCAAGCCAGTACGATAGGCAACAGTACAGACTGTATTGGTGTCCTGTACATAGCAGTGCAGGCACAGCAAATGTGTATAAGTGTCAGGTGAAAGCCACATCCTATGTACACCCACAGTAACAATCCAGTGTGCCCACGGGTAGAAATGTACAAAGAATAGCTGTCCCCCCTGTATGTAGAAATGTTGATAAGTTTATGCAAAGTGTTTAATGGAAGCCCTGTAGGCACAGCATGATCCCTGTTGATGCATGACACAAAGGTGAGCCCTGCTGTAAAAATACACCTTGATTTACCATACACATATAGTATAAATGTGTATACTGTGCATGCTCACACACTCCAACAAATGTAGTGGATTTCATTCAGCATCACACTGAAAAGTCATACTGGGCATGCTCACATACTTAAAGAAACGAAGCAAATGTCAGGCAGGAAGATACTGAAAGGTCATACTGGGCATGCTCACACAATTAGGCTAAATACGGATGTGATAATAAGGGGTCTATGGACAAATGTGTATAGTCATCTCTACTTCCAGAAACACATTCACAAAGTGGTCTGAAAATCCTGCTATGTGTTCACACAAACTGCCAAGCTCTGTGCATGTAGGTCAAAGGAGGTTGCCACTACTCAGCTGTCTTCAGACCTGTCAAAGAGTACCACAACACACTTGCGATGAATCTGACTAGACACGTTCAGCAGCTAGAAACACCAATGAAGTACCTTAACAAGAGGATTACTGGCCTCAAATAGTTGCCCCATGCAACAAGAATGAATGTAACCCAAGCTGTACTCTGTTGCATACTGTCTACGCAGGAGATGTCTGCCCAACAGACAGATCCAAGTCATGGTTACACTCAGATCTGTTCTGAGTTACAGCTCAATGGCACTAAATGTACAGAGCCAACTGATATTGGCAACATCCTGGCAGATAGGATCAGTGTTAACTTTACCCCCCCTCTCACCCATGAAAGAGCACATGTCTGTAATGGAAGACTGAAAAGTTGCTGTCATCACGGCTGCACAGGTAAAAAACACTCTCTGAAGTCAGTATCACAGCAGCCATGGGACTAGATAACTTCACAGGCTGTGTAGTATCTACTTCCCTGAAGAAAACATTAGCATGGAAGTTCTGTGGCTACTGAAGTTTCCAGAGGGCTGCAAACTAGGAGCCATCATTGTAAACACTAAAGATGTGGACATCCTACAAACGGGCCTCACTGAGACAGATGGCTGTTGTCCAAGCCATGGGCTGTAGCTCAATGCCAAAAGGTGCATTATCATCACCTTTGTTAAAATCCTTGTAGCCAAGAACTACAACATAGGTGGTAGTATACCTCACACTGTAAGTGTGACAAGAGACCCTGGGTCACAGGTGGACAGTGGATACAACTGTGATAAGCACATTCCCTCAGTAGTCAGGAAACACTCTTATGTGGCACACCTCATCACAAAATGTGTCTCATGCAGAATAAAAGAGGACAGTGTTCCCTTCTACTCACCACTCACTAGAACTATAAAAGAGTACAACGCCACTGTTGCTATGTACCTCACAAGACAACTACAGCAACTGGAAAGCCAGCAGCAATACCTCACAAAGAGCATTAGTGACCTGAAATACATGCCATACACAGACCATCGCAAAATGCTCCATCCGTACTCCCTTGCATATCGCCAACTCAGAGGTGTTCACTGCCTAACATACAAAGCTATGTTAAACATAGAACTGCTGGATATGATCCACATAAAACACTCACAATCACTCTGACCTTTGGACCCAAAACCACGAGTTAAATACAAAAGGAAGGGGTGTAGCCATTTACCTAATGGATATCCACACCTTCAGGTTACTGGCACAGCATGAGGCCTTGGAGACCATGCAAGTGCAACTAAGATTGGGTAAAGCTGCCCATCAGATTGTAGCCTGCTAAAGATCACGTACCTTGTCTCAGGAACCTCACTCAGTATTCCGGAGAACAATGGCAAATATAAAGGTCCTATCAAACACCATTATATGAGGAGATTACAACTACCCAAACATTGAGTGTGTGAATTACTCATATACAACATCTGTTACCCAATGTGTCCTACAGTTAAGAAACTCTAACACCCTGGAACAGCTGGTCAGCATTCCCACTACAGGTGACAACATACTGGACATGATCATCATCAACATGGGGTACTAGTGTTCCACAACAGAGATAAACCCTTCTCTGGGAATATCAGATCAGGAAGTAATCACACTGGACATCCACATCCCGCACCCACACCCAGTCAATGAAACCACTGTGAAGACATTTGCAAACGCAAACTGCAGACTTCCCAAGATCAAAGTGGAAAGTTCCGAACACCTCTTGCTATAGGATAATGATATGCAATCTGCAGAAACATTCACAAGTGCATCCTATGAGCATCTACAGGGATGCATGGAATGAGACATCACAAATAAAACCAAGATGCACTCCTCCAAAAATAGGACAACAAGCAGGTGTATGTTGTCCATAAATAAGCTAGACAAGAGAAGGAGGAAATGAACACAGGATAGATCCAACTTCACTAAAGGAAAGGCATCAGTGATTATTATGAGGAAGAAACAATGACCACTCATAAAATAATCCTAGGATGGCTTTGAAAGACAAATAGCCAAGGAATGTAAGAATAACAACCACAAAGTCTTCGGTTGCTATACCAGACATGTAGGTGTCAACTTCCAAATATGCTGTCAGCTACTGAAAAAAGGAATGAAATATATCAAACCAACATTCATTGCCCACATCCAGGGGGACAAGTTCAGTGTAAACTCCCCCACATCACCCTCAAAAGGGCCTGTGTCCATCACAGAAGGATGCAGAGACCCAGACATCATGGACATGCAGGTAAAGACAGCCCTCACCAAAGCTAAGAACATAGCATCACTGTGACTGTATGTTGTCCCAGGATGTGTCTTACACTAGGCCCATAAGGAATTACACACTCACCTACATTCACTGTCCAGACTCAACTGTACCACACGCTATGTACCCAAAGAATGGCATACACTAACAGTCATCCAGATCCCCAAAGGGTGTGCCAAAACAGAACCTGGAAACCATTGCCCAATATGTCTACTCAGCCGGGTATACAGAGCTATTGAGCCAATTGTCATGGAACCCAGACACTGAGACATTGGAGATCTGCAGACACTGGACTCTGCACAACTTTGCCTTGTCAAAGGCACAGCCTGGCTCCCCAACCTAGTTAAGTTATTTAAAACAGTTACCATGAACATAGATGGAGGTGAAAGTAGTCCACACAGCCCACCTGGACCTCGCTAAGGGCTTACTACACCATTCCCCACTCTGTCATCATGGACAAGTGTATCAGCTTGAACATTAACAGCTATGTCACAGAATGGGTGGCCAAGTGGCTCACAGATCAAACACACATGTTCATAGTTGCGGGTGCCATGTCCAACTCCAAGCTAGTCACAAATGGCATCACACAGGTCTTGGTCCTGGGACCCCACTTGTTCAGTATTGCTCAGAGGTACAGGGAAGCATGGCAGGTGAATGGCTGAACAGGTTTGCAGATGAATGGTAACTGTGGTCCATAATTGACTGTACAGCTGACACAGATATCCTCCAGATGTGTCTTACAGAGACAGATACCTGGTGTCAAAACAATGCCCTCAAGCTGAATGGCAAAGAATGCATAGTCATCCCCTTTGGGTGAAACAAAGTGCACTCAAATTACCACATAGGTGGTAATCCAGCATGTATGGAGAAAGTCATTATGGCCCCGGGAACACAGGTAGATAGTAAACTCACCTTCGATGATCACATGCCCAAAGTGTTTAGACATTCCTTCAGTGTAGCCCATCTAATGTCACCTAATGTAACCCACTTCATATAGTCTGATGATGTCACCATCCTACAAATATACCTGTGGAAAAAAGAACTCCCAGTAATATGTATAGCGTGTCGTGTTAATGCGTATTTCTCTAGTATTATGAAGTAACTAGGTAGGGGTTTGAATCCTGCACTGGACAACTGTGTGTATGTATTTGTGTGTGGTTTCCTTGGGGAAGGCGCAACCTTTTAGGAGTCTAGTGAAACACCTCAAAAGTGGTAAACTAACCTTTGTCAAGTGTGATGATGTCACCATCCTACAAATATACCTGTGGAAAACAAAACTCCCAATAATATGTATAGCACGTTGTGTTAATGTGTACTCCTCTAGTATCATGAAGTAGTTAGGTAGGGATTTGAATCCTGCATTGGACAACTGTGTGGATGTGTTTGTGTGTGATCTCCTTGGGAAAGAGCAACCTTTTAGGAGACTAGTGAAACACCTTAAAAGTGATAAACTAACCTTTGTCAAGTGTGATGATGTTACCATCCTACAAATATACCTGTGGAAAAGAGAACTCCCAGTGATATAGATATAGCACATCGTGTTAATGGTTACTCCTCTAGTATCATGAAGTAGTTAGGTAGGGGTTTGAATCATTCACTTGGTGAGTTTGTGTGCTGTATGTGTGTGACGCTGTTGGTCAATGTGTTGTGGGTTTTGCTTTTACTACTGTATGACATATCAGTATGCATTGCACATGTGAGCTGGCTGTGTGGAAAATACATATACATACATGTTACCTCAATGATTGAACCCTGCTTTCTCCAAGAACACAGCTGTCATCTTTGCCAGACTGTGCTGCTGCTTCCCAGACCTTAGGTCACTTCTGTATGCTTGTGACAAGGCCAGCCACTGCAGTGATCCCTGGCCTAGGTCATCTGTGTCACACAAACTCATTACAGTTCCTATTGGAATGTGTGTGTGAGGGTCTATGGCCAGGGTATATGCCAGACCTGTTCAAACGCTGCAACGTCTGTCAATGATGACTATTTATAACAGGTGTTGAACAACCTTTGTGGATATGCATGCAGACCCCTTATTGCTTATG
Source organism: Protopterus annectens (assembly GCF_019279795.1). Classification (NCBI taxonomy): domain Eukaryota; kingdom Metazoa; phylum Chordata; order Ceratodontiformes; family Protopteridae; genus Protopterus; species Protopterus annectens. The sequence continues at coordinate 171,212,225 of NC_056730.1, read as the reverse complement.
TGATCCACCGAGGGATCTCAAAATACCTTTGGAAATGTGATTAAGAAAGGACAGATGACGTAACACTTGGTAGCATGTACACATCGGTACCTGTTCATCATGTTGTTGGCTACTACCTATGTGGTACTGTGGGGATAATGTGTTCCATAATGGTAGATGACTATGCTTAGATTGGCTTATAGCTTTCCAGCATGGGTTTGACAACAGGCATCTGTCTGTATGATACCCTTGTGCAGGATGTGTGTGTCTTCTGGAGAATGCATTATAGGCTGCAGTATGCAGCCTATAATGCATTCTCCAAATGCATTATAGGCTGCAGTATGCATTACAAGATGTGGACAGACATAACCCTACTGTGACTGCTTGTATCTAAGAGCGCTACATGCCAAACCTGAGTGGTGTCAGTTATGGGTGTAGGTGAATACCAGTGGTTACTGGCATGGTATAGTACCTGAAGGATCCAAATGTTGCTGTGTGTCCTACATCTGTGTGTCGGTTGTCAAGACATCATCTAACGATTGGTTATGGTCAGGCTGTGGAAGTGATGAATACTACCAAAATGCAAAACAATGACAGATAGTAACAGTATCACCCACAGCATAGTGTCAAACCATGTCATACACACATGTGTAGTCATGTTCCGGAATGTGAGTAGTACAATGCATACAGGCCACCAATAGTAACTATGGAGTGTTACTGTGTAATATAGAGCATGTCAACCTGGCCATGTGTCCACTATGCACGTACATGCAGACAGTGCACCTCCACCATGTTCACAAATGTACACCTGCAAATCTGTGCTACACACATCCCACACATACTGTCCATTCTCTAACACATGCTGCCAATACTGCACACATCAGCCAAGTGGCACGTGGCCGGACAATACACAATTGGAACCAACACTGGTGTAAACAACACTACAATGACAAACATACCATGAATGCATTATGCCTGCTCAGCTACACCTTCAAGCATATCATTACAATGTACTGCTGACAACATGTTAACATTGCTATACTGCTATAAAGACACCCTGTGCATCAGCACCATGGTAGCCTTTTCCTGCATCGATGTTACAGATGACAGGAGGCGGCACAGGTTTCTTCATATGGACAGGGTGTGTTGTTGGTTTGCCAGAGGCCTACAGTGAGCCATCCAATCGACATGTATGTCTGTGTGTGTGTGTGTGTGTGTGGGGGGGGGGGGGGGCAAGAATACCGGAATGGGCCAATGTTGATGTAATGTGTGTGGGTATGTGTTAGCCCTTGGTGTCTGGAGTATGTGTGTGTGTCTGCATGCACACAGTTCCACCATGTGGCTGCCATACACGGGTATTTGTGGGACAGCCACAGACTATACCTGCAAGGCTTCACAGATCACTGTCTCTGGCCATGGATACAATACCTGTGCCTGGCAGGGGTGCTACTGAAACTATCAGGTACTAAGCCAGACTGGGTACTATCCCCAGAGGTCGAAGGATGTACACTGGACACAGGTCCCTGCTGGGACTGTCCAGAGCCACGTGCATGTGGTCTTTTAGGATGTTCAATGGACAGCCCACCCCCAACAATGCTGGGGCTGCTACTGGCACTATAGGAGTGGCTGTGGCTTGAGGGACATCCGCGGTGACTGCCAGCTGCTGCTGTTTCTGGCATACGTCCACGTCAATGACTCAACTGTCCCGCACTGTCCTGACACATGGACATGACATTGCAGAGGATATCTAATGTCTCTCCCCAATGTCTATCAGTGACCTCAGTGTAATGACAGATGGCACCTGCTAGGTCATGGATACTGTCAATGACGGCGGTGTTATGTGCCCTCTGTGCCCTTAGTCCCTGTCTAGTGTACCGTTCCTGTGTGTGTATGTGCCTGTGCCTCCATGACAGCCTGGAACATGCGTGACATTGTCAGACCTTTGGTACATCTGCCAATGGCATGATGAGCAGCACTGCTCCTATGATAACCCCTGGACACTTCCCTGTGTGGTACACTTCCAGACATCTGGATATGGCTGCTGTGTTGGGATGCATGTGCCATGGATACCACACTGTCCTGGCCAATGCCAACTGTACGCTGTCCCTCAGCTATGGGCAATGGTGATGGATGTATTGGCAGTATGAATGTATGCATGGATGGGGTCGACAGCTGTGTACTGCCAATTGGTGGTCCAACGACAGACCCTGGCAAACATACCTGTGCACACCTATCATCAGTATCACTGTTTTGCTCGGTGACTTCAGTTTCCCTGCTGCAGTGAACCAGCCCAAGGTCAGCACCTGTGAGAGGAAGAGAGGAAACACACTTTATGACCTGTACATGATGTCGGCACACATGCACATATGCACACATGAACACATGCACACATGCACACATGAACACATGCACACATGCACACATGAACACATGCACACATGCACACATGGACACATGCACACAAATACACTCAACACTAAACACACACACACACACACACACACACACACACCCACACACACACCACCAGCAATCCAGAACATACTCAATAGTGAGTGATGGTGGGGTACAGTATCACAAGGCAAACAGTTTTATCACACATGTCAGCATGCAGGACGTGTGTTTCCCAACAGCATGCCGTGCGGGTGCTGTCAGCCCTTGCCAATAACACTATACATGTCTTTGATGCATGTGTGATGTTGTTCAGTGATTGGCCTCACCCTGGAATGCACTGTGTACATGGACCTGACAGTGCTGTGCAAGTATTATAAGCTCTGCAATGTTCCGTGCACCATCTCTCACAGGTATACATACCATGGCTGGATGTGTATCTGTGTGTCACATAGATATCCATATGTGATTAGAGCATCTGTGTCTTCAGTAGATAATAGCGGACACAGGCTTAGCACATGCATGCTATGTATACACACAGGATGAGTGGTGCATGTTTACCTGTTGGAATACCATTGCTCAACATGGCCATTATACAGTGGTTATGGTGACTGTAGGGCATATTGTGGTCATGCCAGTGCCACACATGACATGGCATGCTACAACACAACTGCAACATTAAACATCACACAGACACAGTGTGTGTCATGTGACCTATACACTCAATAGCATTACAAGACATATATGTGTCACTTTGTACAAATGGTGATTGTTATGCATATTGTGTATAGGTGACTATGTTTTCACACACACAACAATGAGGTGCATAGCAGGTAATGCTATGTCTAGTACTGTGGTCATTGTAACTGGATGGGGTGTACTACCATGAGCCATCATCATGCAGCATCATGTGGTCACTCAAGGCTACTAATGTGTGCCAGACAGGCACATACCATGCTGTACCGGAACTGCAGTACCATGGCTACATTCACCATTTCACAGCCAGTTGTTACATGGGTTTGTAAGGTGCACAATAGGGGGTATTGCCTACCATGAATGTGTAATGTGTCGAAGAGTGTCGCACAGACACATGTGAGGCATCTACCCCTCAGGTATGTAATGTGTGCTGTGTGGATGAAGTGTGGGATACTGTAGTGTGACCTTACAGCGGGCATCTGAATACGCCATGTGTAGCATGTTAACATGTACTGCATTTGACAGTGTTGTGTATGTTGTGTGCATGTGTATCGACTCTGCCTATCCAATGTCCACATCAGTGTTGCCACAATTCTGTGGAATGCTCTGTGTATTGTATGTGTTTTAGGCAGCTAACCACATTACTGGGATGTGCATAGTATCACAGCAAACATGCACAGCATGCATTATGCATATCTGTGTTACGTGTACATGGCCTACACCTCACCTATGACATGCACATTTAATTAACAGTATTAAAGGTAGAACACACTCACCAGCATGGGTCGGCTGCCTTGCTGTCACACCAGAGGGACCTCCAAGGATGTGAGACACTTTGTCAGTGGCAACAACTGTGGCATTGCTACTGTGTGTTTGCAATCGTACAGTGGTACAACGGTTGACAGTCACAGGCCCACAGATTGTATACCTAATTGTTACCATTGCACAACACTATGCACCACATCGTCTAACTGCACAGTACACATCTCACATAAGCATGGTCTAACAATTGGGGTAACAGTAGTCTACAGCTATGCCATGTTACCTGCACGCTCCATGTCAGCTTGCTGGGTGACTCCGGCCTCCATGATGACACACGTTAGTTCTTGGGGTTGTTGTTGGCCAGGAGCCACCTGGCTCAGGAGTAGCTCCTCCACTCTGGTGAGGGGGGGATGGATGGCTACCCCCCCCCCACCTGTGGCAAGCTGCTGACTGCGGATATCAGACGCATGCTGCCAGACATATCTAGTTAAATCACTGCAGTGATGGCATACCTGCTCACATGTCCGGTTATGCATGCCTATGTCATTTACCCAACGGTCAAGCTCTTGCCACAGTGCAGTCTACTCATGCTGGCCCTGGCTGATTCTGGAGAACAGCAGGGCATACTGTTGCACCAGGCATGATATTATAACCTCTTCCTCTGCCAGGCGGGATTACGATGGTGGGACATAGCCCTGGAAGACAATGAAACAATATGTGTGAGCAAGTCATGAGGCACACATATATTTCTAATGTACAGATATCAATTAACTGTCATATATAGCAACCTATTGGCTGTCAGAAGATATGCACTTTCAACACCACATGTCAGTACTCAACCCACAACTGCCTGACAGTACCTGGCACACTCTATATATCAAACCATGTTTTGTACAGCAACAAATTTACAACAGTATGTCATACTATACACAAGTATATGGCACACTGTATGCGACACAATGCACAACATGGACACAGGAGGCATATATCAAGCTAATGCATCATGACAAGTGTAATCCATTGCAATGATTGTAAAGTCCAGTGACAGTATCACAGGTATAACACACTAGTCATTGATGGCAGACCTCTGCCTAACATATGTGCACATTCGTGAATATAGGTGGCATACTGCTGTACTACACTATACATGTTGCTAGATGTGCACCTATATCCTGTAACACACATATGACCGAGGCCATGGTACAGGCATACACACACACACACACACACACACACACACACACACACACACACACACACACACACACACACACACACATCACACATACATACCAGACACATAGGTATAGCAACACAGGTGACCTTTACCTGTGTACCTTACAGTACTGTGTGTCAGTAGGTACGAGAACGTATGCCTGAGGTATGTAATCTGTGAGGACTACAGGGAACACACGGAACAGTGGTTCCAATCAATCTGGACGTACACCATACTGTGCTGTTTAGGCATACAGCCTCAGGTAGTACTACAGTTCATACAGGGGTTGGATTCACCAGCAGTAACACTCAATAAGCATGCATGTACTGCTTTGGACTACAATGGGCACCCCAGTCGGCAACAATGGACTATGTCAGAATGTATGGCATACTGCTTTTTCAGCCTAGCAATTGTATACACATCTTTTGCTGGGATCACAGCTAGGACACATAATGCCATGAAAGAAACAGTTTCCCACTAAGCTATCACACATAAACCAACCTCTGACACATTCACCATCACACTCAGTCTAACAACAGAAACGCTGCAGATTGCACCAAAAACAGATCACCAACCAGTCCAGCAGCCAAAGAACACAATCTGCTTGCTGCCGGCTCACAGAAAACAGCTAGTCAAAGGAGCACACAGTAAATTCCAAAGCATTTGTTGCCAAGGTTGAGCGCTTTCACTCACTCGACTGTGAGTTTCATCAGAACAATTCATCTAGAAAAATATGTTCTGATGAAACTCACAGTCGAGTGAGTGAAAGCGCTCAACCTTTGGATTCGTGCAATAAAGCGTTTTGGAATTTTACTGTGTGCTCCTTTGACTAGCTGTTTTCTGTGAGCCGGCAGCAAGCAGATTGTGTTCTTTGGCTGCTGGACTGGTTGGTGATCACACTCAGTCTAACTCACATAGCAATTCTTGAAACAAGTACATGTGGGTGTCTATCACTTCATAGGTAGGTATGAGGCTATTGCCCCTAGGGCCTATAGTAGCCTAGACATATGCTACTCTGGCCTTTGACACACAGGTCATTGCATTTCATGTGGCCCTGTAAAGTAGAGACACAGAGGTGAATGTCTGGGTGTATTCACTATCTCCCATACAATCTTCATGATTATTTATGATAACTGCTAATTATGAGCTTTGTTTACTATAGATAGTTGGTTTGTTCCAGGGTATGGGATGTCTCTGAGATGGGAATCTATCCCTCCAGCATGTGCTGTTTATTGTGGTCAGAAGGTTTGGGTCCCTAGAGCATGTAGCACGTAGAGCTTGTGATCTGTTTACGTGCAGCATGTCCAACAGCTCTGGTATTTACATAGCTTAGTATGTTAGGCAGAGGTCACCTCTGGGAAGGCGGTATGCGACACAGTGTAGTTGTGGGTTTGTGAGATGGTCTGCAGTGGGTATCTGTTTGAGGCTGGTATTACTCTTTGTGAGGTATGTCTTTGTCATTTCCAGTTGCTCTGGATGTCTTGTGAGGTACATACCACATGGGGCGTTATACTCTATAATGGGCTTTATGTGTGATGAGTAGAGGGGAACACTGACCTATATTTCCCTGGATGACACACCTTTTGTGATGAGGTGTGGCAGGTAGACAGATTAACTGACTAGTGTGTCACTGTGATTATCGAAGGGGAGACTACAGTCCACCTGTGTCCCATGGTCTCTTATCACACTTTCGTTGTTCGGTAGACTACCACCTATGTGGTAGTTCATGGGTACGGAGTTTTTTCCAGAAGGGATGCCAATGCAGTTTCAACATTGAACTTGAGTCCATGGCTTTGTCACCAGTCATCTGTGGCAGTAAATATGAGCCTATCTCTCTCTCTCTCTCTCTCTCTCTCTCTCTGTATATATATATATATATATATATATATATATATATATATATATATATATATATATACACACACACATGTAAATATAAACATACATTGGTGTACATATTGATATCCATATAGGCACATATACGGTCCACCTTTCATGGTGGGAATATCAATTATGCGAAGGTTGCGAGGTATACTGTTATGTACTTATATAGCACAGTGTTGTGCGAAATGCATTGAAGGTGTTCTTAGCACATGTAGCTTTAACAGGCCTCAATTGCTGCAACACTGCAAACCTGACAATTCATACCCACAGCGTTTAACCACCACATGTCATATACCAGCACTGTATGCTGTCTTGTTTGCCACATACTACAACCTACATTGGAGTATGCACATAACAACCTTCAACAACATATATATGTCCACCCTTAACAAAGAGTTGCAGTATGTCCCTTGCTCTATGCACATGTACTGATGCTAATATATCTGACACAGACAGATCTCTCCATATGTGTGTGCCATACACACACAAGGTCCACACTGTTGTGAGTCCATGGACCTTACAGCTGACCTGCTGGGCCTTGCTGCAACATGAGCAGGTGTCACATGTGAGCACACAGTAATATTAGAGGGTGTATATATATCTATATATATATATATATATATATATATATATATATATATATATATAGCTGCAAATGCTTAATTACCATACTAGCCTGGTACAGCTGTTGCCAATGCTAAGCTACACGTTGATATGACTATCATGCATTCGTTACTCTGTCACATCCATGGTTATATAGCTGTATGCGCTACTTGTCCACACTACTGTACAGAACACAGATAATATGGTTAAGATGTTTGACATTTAATGCTGAGCTACATATATCACAGTTATGTCCTACTGCACACAGCTACACCCTTATATGTCCATGGCAGTAGTTATGCAGGGCATCTGTACATAGATACGTACTGCTGCCACATATTGATGTTTCAAAGTATGTAGAGTGGTCTTCAAATACAACTACTACATGCCAGTAAATACATATCTGTGAGATACCTTTTCTTTGCATGCATTCGTATTTTTCACTCAACTGTCTCTTTGGCTGATTGTAATAATTTTTTTATGTTTTATTTATTTATTTATTTTTTTATTAGTATATTTTTTCCCCACTGGTGTGGGTGGGGGTGTGAGTGTCTCTCTCACTCTCTCTGTCTCTGTCTCTCTCTCTCTCTCTCTCACTGTCTGCAATGGGAAGATTGCATGTGTGGCCAGCAGGTACAGCATGCTTTTATAGGTATCTGCACATGTGCATGTGATGGCCTCTGCACCAATTGGTGGCTACTATTTGGTGATTGCATGCAGCCTGCTGTATGGTAATTGCAGTACTCACTGTCATAGCAACCCAATGCTATAAATTGCTATGTCAGGTAGGCATAGCCCTTTCAGCTTTCCAGAGTGGGGCCCATGCTTGTTTGCTGTGGAAACCGTTGTGTAAGTCAGAAGGTTGGTATGGTTCTTATATCTGAAGCTAGGGGTGTAGCCAGTGATATTATTGTTGTACTCAGACCTGAATGTTGCCAATTTCACTACACAGTTGTCAGTGTAGAATTGTACTCACCCCTACATATGCTAACACAAGATACATGGGTGTATGTAGTTTCTTTTCTACTTCTACAATTTACTGCCATACAAAAGTAGTTATTGAGATGTACTCATTTGGCACATGAACTGCTTGTGAACTGCTATACTGTGAATATTTATTCACCCACTCAACTATGTGGGGGTTGTGAAGTGCTGCTGTAACAGTATTTACTGCTAGAATGTCTGGTTCTGTTATCACAGTCATGTAATGCAATTCCACAACAACTGCTGGTATAGTTCCACAGAACAGGTTTTGTGTTATGGCATTCCTACCTTTCCTTTATATTCACACATTCTGATGCATGATATATATATTTCAGCAACATCTTACTGTATATCTACTGTGGCCTAGTGGTACTTCATGCAGTTTAGTGTTTCCAAGGTCTGTGGTTCGAGACTGGCAATAGTGTCTTATTTTGCTGCTGAGCAGAACAAGGCCCCTCAAATGCAGGGTGACTAAGGCACTTGTAAGCAGTTGTAAGTGGGTTTGCACGGTGCTTAGCAATACTAAGCTAAGCGCAAACAAGCGCACACTCGCGCAAACCCGCTAACTACTGCTTAAAAGTGCTTACTCCCGCTAACCCCCGCGGTCATTTCTTTGAAAGAAAAGAAAATGGGGAGATAGGAAAGTGGTGAAAAAGGGGCACAAAGAGGGAAAGACAGCAGGGAAAACAGCTCAGGATGTGCAGGATGGGTTTAGGGATGGTCCATAGCTGCCCATTTCTTTAACAGCAACAGCTGGGCATATACTTGTAATTTGGAGGGAATTTTGAAACCTTACACCCCTGAGAGAGGGGTGAGGACAGCAAAGTATGTTGTACTGCCAATTGAATTTCAGTGTCTGTGTCCTGTGGACATTTGTGTAAAATGGGCAGCTATGTATGGGGCGTAATTTTTTGCGGGAGCAGATTGCCCTTTTTTTTCAGGTGAGAGTGGAATGTGAGGTAGGGGAAGTACGTATATTGTGGGAAGTAGGTTGGGGAGGTAAACAGACAAGACAAACAAGATGCATACAGGGGTGGAATATGACACATGGGGTGGGTGAACACAATTGATGGGGAAGGATGTTTGGAAATTGCAAGCCCATGAGCCCACAGATGGTAACAGTGGAACTGAGATCCCCACTCATGGGCAGTCACCACTGCACCTTCACAGCCCGGAGGGTGGCTGTGCTGGGGGCTGCATAGGAGGGACAGGCTCACCCGTGAGTCACGCCACTCTTGCCTTGAGCTGGCATAGGGGATCAGCAACTGTATACTCGATCTCTCTACACACCACAACCCAGACCGTTCAGAGGGTGATAGGTGGCCCTCCTCCAGCCACGCTTGCACAGGGGGGATGAGCCCCATCCCCTGCAGTGCTTCCACCTGAAGGTGGCACAGGGCCACTGGAGGAGGAGGTCCCAGGCAGGGCACCGGACATGCTGGCGGCAGGTGCCATCGCCAGCTGAGGTGGGAGAGGAGGGTCCACTGGGACCAGCCTTCCCATACGTTCTGTGTTTAGCAGGATTTAATGACAATATGGGTTAGTAACAGACAACAGCATTCCAAATTAGTTGTAACAGCATGCAGTTGTATTCCCATTAACCCAACACACAAGAATTCCAACAGTTGAACAGCAAGCATAACACATGCATATTTAGAACAACAGTGGACATTCCAACAGCATGCAGGTTTGATTAGTGGCAACAGGCCACCAAGATTGTGGTATGTGAACAGGGCACATGCATCAAAGTACATGCAGATATTTATTAACCAATAGGATATATGTCCCAACAAAGTTTTTCAGATTACACATACCCATTTAGGTGTGGAATGGCATTATTTATGACCATAAAGTAGGGTGTAAAAAGATCACTCCATTAACAACTTATATATACTTTTAACTTTACTCTACATTCCTACTGACTGCAGATATATATCCCCTACATGTATTATTACACTAGGCGGTGTCCATTAAATTGTGAAATGGGTTTTGATAGTTGTTTATATACCTGACCTGTATCTGACATACTAACTGTTCAAGATGCAGATTTTACTGCTATGTATTTATGTATGTCATTTATATTCATATATCTACATATCTGGCTGTCTTCAGGTGACATTATCAGCTACATTTAAACAGATCCATAAACTTCTAGCAGCACACTGACATTTGTGGGGAACACATTCACAAGCTAGTCATGTGCCAGATTAACCTGTACATGCTAGCCATGAACCAACAGTTTAGGACTGTATGTATGATTAGGAGCTACTGGCATTCCCTTCATCCACTTTATATGGACCTACACAAGTATGGATTGACAGCACTTAATACAACTGTACTATTTCCATAATGCAAGGGTACAACAACATATCAAAGAAAGTGACACGGACACAGTCCAGGAATTATACCTTTATTAATTACATTACACACTTTTGTAGTGGCTCTCTCATTCATTTCATATTTTGGTGCATGCAGAATATTTTTACTCCAGACTTATTATACCTTTATTAATGGGTTACAACACATTTTCATGCTCTTTCACTTATTTTATATTACAATACATGCAGAGACTTTATTCAAGATTTATTATACCTTTATTAATGGGTTACAACACTCTTTTTCAGGATGTCTCACTTATTTTATATAATAATACATGCAGAATAATTACTAACCTGCCTGGTGGCGCAGCCTTAGCAGCCTATCTGCATAGGCTTGCCGATTCGCAGCACAGACACCTGCAGCTGTGAAGTAAATGAAGGGATATTGAGACATACCTATCCATTATACTGACTACAATAGCATTTCTTACATACTTTATTCCATGGCTACCTACTCAGTAGTGGGGCATCTTGCATGTCACGGGCCACCTGTATCCATCGGTTCAGTTGGTCCTGCTTCCATCTCTTCAGGTCTGCATGGTGGTGACGGACCTGCTCACCAGTCTGAGGGACGCCTGTGGCACTGGTGAGATCATGAGCTAACCGGTTCCAAGCCTCCGCTTTGTACTCTGTCCCTTGGTACTGGCCCTGCAGGGGTCTTGACTAATGATGGTGGACAAGGAGCCAAACCATGTATTTTGACTTCTTGATGCCTCACTGTTGCTCTCAAAAGCGAGTACCCTCTCCAGCACCAGCCATTCTGACTGCAGATCAGAGCTACAACCAGTTATGGAGAGTATTCCCACCTATCGAGCTTAAATATGCCTCATTTCCCACACTTCATTGTGATTGGCCATTTTTGAACATTCTCAGCTAACAGCAAACCTACTTTGCAATGGTTAAACTTCCATTTATAAGTATATGTATGTTGACTGTGCATATTTGTCCTATGCTGTCATGGCTTAGTGGTTCAGTACTTTGATTATGGTGCACAGTGTCCCGGGTTCGAGCCTTGTCATTGCTTTTTATTTTACTACTGTCCAGACAGGCTAGGGGGTGTGGCTGTGTTTAGGCGACTTTGCTCAACTTTGCTCTACATTGCTCTACGTTGCTCCACGTTGCCCGACGGTGCACTGATTAGCGTGGTGTGCAGCTCCGCGCAAACCTATTGCACTAGGTAAAGTGCTGCTTAGCTATAGGCAACTATATTGTGCTAATTAAAGCGCTGCTTAGCTATGGGCAACTATATTGTGCTAGGTAAAGCACTGCTTAGCTATGGGCAACTATATTGCACTGGGTACAACGCTGCTTAGCTATGGGCAATTATATGTCAATATCCTTAATGCTGCTCACCTTCTTATATTTATATATATACATTTTGTTCACTAATACATAGGCCATTTCAATGCTTTTTAATAAAATTTCATTCATATATGTCAAGAATTGTTTTATATACTAATTTAAGACACAAAATAGAAAGGGGAGTGGTGGGACTAGAACCGGGAATGCCACCTCTTTGTGCGAAAGCTCTACCACTACCCTACTGCTATTTAGCTTAATTTGCATAAACATTTCTTATTATGCTCTTCGATGTCGAAATTGCTACCTGTAGCTTAGCAATGGGCACACCCGCGCAAACATGCGCAAATACGGGCGGCTATATTGGGAATTATAAAAACAATTCAAAGGTTTACATTTTACAGTTACAAAGGGGTTTAGTATGTGGGGATGTGTAGTGCTTGCTATGTGTACATTTCAGTGGACTCGCTCATTGCACTTGTCATTTTCACGTTTATATTGTTGCAGGGGCGTGGATATTTGGACTGCTCTGCAGTCCGACATGCCCCCTGCAGTCTTACACACTCCGTGTTAGCCTTCCAGTTGAGTCAGCGTGCCCTCATGAATATGCATGGCGTGCTGACATCTTCCTGTTACACTGCCCTTTCTGTGTAAGACTTATTTAGTCTTACACAGAGGATTACTGAATCCCCCCCCCCCCCCCATAGACATCTGTTTTTTCCTGTATAACGTGTGAAATAAACCCTTCTGAGAAAGTTAGAAAATTAATGTGAGCAATGGGTTTAAAGGATTTTATCCTTGCTCTTAATGAATTCATTTTAGTCTAATCCACAGAATATTGGACTTCTGGTTCTAATAAGATTATTGGTAATAATCATTTTAATGCTCATGGAACTTCTTAAAACGATTATAAAAAACAGCTGCATCAAACACCCTGCTAGTGAAAAGGGGATGTTCTTATAAGGCTGCAATCTTTTCAGCAGCTATTGAATTAAAAATAAATCATTAAGGTATAGTGGCAGCACAGGGTCTTTATTTGCCTCAAAATCTGTGTTGTTATGTTTCTGTGCAACACATGTGAAATACTTTCATTTGAGAAAGTTGCGGAAAAATGGAGTTATTGTGGGCTATGTGTTTATAAGACTGCTTTCCTGCTCTAAATAAATACAATTTAGTCTCATTGGCATGGAATAGAACTGCTTCTGGTTTTAATGAGACTATTGGCCATAATCTTGTTTTAGTACTCTGAGAATTCCTTAAATAGATGACTGGAAGAAATAAATGCACTGAATAGTCCTCAAGCCAAAATGAAATGATCGGTACTTGGGTATTATCGCAACCAGCTTCCAAATCTGTCATAATTTGTGAAGTTATGGAGAAAAGGTAACACAACCAGGAGACAGGTGTGTCATGTACATGTAGTACAAACTTAAAAGCATTTAAGTACAAGGAAACAACTGCAGTCAAGTAAAAGTGCTAAAGAAAGGGGTGGGATTCAGGCAGTATAATTCCTTTCAGAGTTCCTAGCTGGTTTTAAGAAAACTGTGAATACTTGGATAAGTATTAGGTGGATGTGAACAGCAATACATAAGCAGTGGTGTAGCGATTTCACTGAGCCCAATGAGAACATTTCAATTGTCACTCTTTTTTCCATGTTAAATGAGGTACTTCAAAAAGCACCCAAGTTCCTGTGCTTTGGACGTCAACTAAACTCACCCTTAACGGTTATATGTGGACCCACAAATTCTACTAAGGCCCTTAACCTTTCCTCATTACAGTTCCTCTGACAGAAGTCCCTTTTCATTTAGCCACTGGTGGGATGCACCAGTGGCTTGCCAGCCCCTGACAGAACTACTGACGTGCTCTCTGTGAATTGACAAAATGTTTATCTAATGTGTGAACGGCCACTTTGAGGGATGGACAGCCAAAGTTTTCCTCTCAGCAGTATCCAATCCAGACTACTGTACCCATGTGGAATGCATTGGTAGGTCAGTCCCTTGTAAACTTCACACTTCATCTCTGCAGTCTTTGCACAGCAAACATCTCTTCATTCATTATGCCAAAAAGGCAGAGTACATTAATGTACCACTTTCCACAGCAAAGGTTTTCAAAATTAAAAAATAGAAGATGTTTGCAGACTTTATTATTATTTTGAAGTCTGT